>NC_030418.2:31567921-31707921 GCF_001660625.3 Ictalurus punctatus | reverse complement strand
AACAAACAAACAAACAAACAAACAAACAAACAAACAAACAAAAAAACACAACAAAAAACAAAAACCATGCTCAAGGCTGGGATTATGCCTGAACACAGGGTATATACCTGCCAGATCTTGCCACTATTTTGTCACTGTTTTATATTTTGTCTTACATCACCACCATTTTTGGCGAAATTTCAGGCATATTTGAAATGTATTTGGGATGGAAAGTTGTGCTGAAACCTGGCAACCAATGAATGAACAAATGAACATAAACTATTTTGTCACTGTCTCATATTCTGTCCTTTATCGCCACCATTTCTGGCCAAATTTCAGGCATATTTGAAATGCAGTTGAATTGGATTTTTTGCTGAGACCTGGCAACCATGCTTGCAGAAAGAGAACAACTACTATGTTCTCCATTAAAAATGGAACACACGACAAGCCACTTTCATTACAAATATATTCCACAATATAGCTACGAGAATGGTATACAATTTAAATGCTAAGGTAATATATCATGAGTTATTTTCTTTATTGGTTGTTTTGCTGTTTATATAACTGATCATTATAATAAACATCCTGGCATACAACATGGAGGAAGCTGAAGCTGTTTTGTACTTTATTGTAGTTTTGTTGTGCGAGTATGATATTTATATCAGTTTCAGACAAGAGATGAGAGTAAAACTCATTTCCTGTGCAGCATGTTTAGAGGAGTCGAATATATGAAAACGGTTTTATAATCCTGTAGCAATGTTAATTTAATAATGGAGTTTATACGATTAGTTGCTGTGTGAAGCTTTGAATAATAAAATCAATCAGCAGTGTTCACTATTGCAAGCTTGACAGAGGCAGTTCTTATGTTAACTCAAACACTCCGGGAAGTACAGGTTTGGTAATAAAAAGTAAAAACGAGACTAAAAGTTATGGTCTAGGAACTGAAATTTGTCTGGTTCCCTCCTACGGAAACGAGGCTAAAGTGTGTGAGGTGCTGAAAAAAAAAAGTTTCAAAAAAGCTCCTACGGTGGGAAAAGACTTTCTACATAAGCAAAAGCTTGACAATGAAACAATGGTGGAAAGTCAGCAGACTATATTTTTCTTGGTCCGTCATTCAAAACATAATGAGATTCCATTAATACAGCCATTTAAATGGACAAGCTAATAATAAGCACAGCTGCTCAAATGAACACATGCGCATGGAATTAAACTGTTATAAGACATGGGCGAGAAAACAAATATCAAGAGCACACAGTGCACTCTTTTGACACTTCTCTCTTGCCAGTGAGAGCACAGCTGTAGACCTTCTTCATGCTTCTTTCATCAGTCCGTATCTGTCATCCTGCTTCGTTTCGAGAGTTTATATTGGAAGTACATGCCGTCCTGTGACCTTCCACTTTTCCGTTTCCAGCAGCTGAAGCCGTCTCCAATGTAGTCATTCTCACATTGGCAGGTGTACGAGCCGTCTGTGTACACACACCGTGCATGGCGGCTGCAGAGGTGGCGACCTGTCACACACTCATTTTCATCTGAGAGGGACACATGAGGTTGAGGTCGCAGGTGTAAATTTGTATTAGTTTGTCTTCTGACAAAATAATAAGCTTCTGAAGGGCAGAAGCTTCTCCCCGACTCTTAATGTATCGTGTTGCCTTCTGGAGCATCAGTGAATGTTTGTACCTTTTGTAATAGTCGTGAACGAGTCCCTCAGTCGTCCTCAGTGTGAAAATCATATAGTCGCTGTTGGAAAGGGGTCAAATATGCAGAAGATGCTGGAAAAGCAAAGAATGTGCAGGACCTGGAGGATTTTTCTGAAGAAGAGTGGGTGGTTTAACTGCTCAGGACAAACCAGGGACTCTCACAAACATGAACACAGTCATCGATCATCCAGGTAACGACACACAGTGTTAAGAATCGAGCGTGTGTAAACTGTTGAACTGGTTCATTTGTGTAAATTCAGTTGTTATTGTGTCTTATGGACTTTATGTAAACATCTGTTATGTGATTATAGCTTATTCGGGGTAAAACTAAATAAAAAAACAATATGCTTTTTTAATGATCCCTCTTTAAAAAAAATTTTTTATTAATATTTTGCATAAATCATTATAAGTTGCATTTTCAGTTGAATTTGGGGAAACCATGAGAAGCATTTGTTGTGCTGAACTATTTCAATTGCTTTTGTTTGATTTGTTCATCGCTAACAGCTGAAAGTCTGTAAATTTTGACAATAAACCTGATTTGCAATAGGGGCTGAATCATTTCGATTGCAACTGTATGACCACAACTGTACGTCAGCTGTCTTGTTCATCCACGCTCATAAACATTTATCTGTCGCTATCGTCTTATCGCATTAGAAAGATTGGGATGAAATTGATGGAATTATGATACAAATCTGAACTTACAAAATTGTTTAAACATCTGTCCACAACATATGTTTTATGAAGTTAGAATTCAGCATTGAATCACCACTCCATTCCATCCCATCTTTCCGTACCGGATGTCGGGTTTTCATGAGTTCTCCGTACAATGGATTGCAGCATTACAACTTGCTCGCTAAATTTATAATAATGAAGGCTTTTGGGAAACACTCACAAAAACCGGCTTGTAGCGAAATCCTTCATTGTTTTGTTTGTTATTCACTAAAATTCATTGGGAGTGCATTATTGGTAAATGCGCCCATGACTGAGATCCCCAACACCACCTCAAAAACGGCACAGATTTACTACAGCAATAAAATCTTCTCCAAATAGCTTTTTATAACTGTCAGAAAGAAAGGTACAAATATTATACTGGAAAAATAAATTAAAAAATCAACACAACGTAAGCGATCCATAGTTATGCGAGAACAGAGGAAAGTTTTACATTCCATGCCTTCAGGATGTCAGGAATGTTGAGGAATAATGCAGTAATAATAATAACAACGGAGTAATAATAACATTGCTACATCACACTGGGTATGAGGGAGGGCAATGAAGTGTCCTCTGACAAGGTTTTACAATGGAGCTATGTATCCAATGTAGCTAAAAATTAAGATGAGTATGTTGTATAATTTAGTACTAGGCTTAGTGGTTAGCACATTTGCCTCACCTCTCACAAGGTTTTGGGTTCGAATCCTACCTCCGCCCTGTGTGCATGGAGTTGTTCTCCTCTGGGTACTCCGGTTTCCTCCCCCAGTTCAAAGACATGACTTGTAGGCTGATTGGCATTTCCAAATTGTACCAGAGTGTGCGATTGTGCCCTACAATAGGTTAGTACGTCATCCAGGGTGTCCCTTGCCTTGTCCCCGAGTTCCCTGAGGATAGGCTCCAGACTCTTTGTGACTGTATACGATAAGCGGTATGGAAGCTGGATGGAATTATATTGCTACTAAATCTAAAGAGTTGATCCAATGAGACATCTGTTGCCAACTAGTGAACAGGAGGGTTAAACTGCTCCAGAAACATGTGTCTGTGCCTACAACAAGTGCTTTTAATTTAGTCACACTGTACATGACCAAAAGCGGAACTAATGCTTTCTTGTTCTCACATGCATGGAGCCTGTAGAAAGCATTAGTGCAGTGCAATAAAACTCAGCATTTTTATCAGTGAAACACAGCTGTGCTTAGTGATGAATGACTTGTAGAATCGAACTGGTTTTAATAATTAGGTATTAGCTTTATGTCACAGAGATGATGCTAACCGGCCCCACTAGGCTACCAGCTCTATAATGATATGCTACTTTATACCACACCTGATTCTGATTACTTTAATTTTCAATAACAGCAGCTCTGACAGACAAATCACAGGTTTATATTAATGTGCTCTTTCTAATGTGTTGTTGTTTCTGTTGTAACAGCTTACACATGGACTTATATGGCAAATGCTCCACATAAACCATTAAAAAAATAGCCCTTTTGGAAGGAGTCTCCCAAATAAAAAAAAAAATAATAAAAAAAAAAGGGTGTGAGAGCATTTTGTAACAGTTAGAGGAAAAGTTTTTAACTTTAAGTTTTCTGACATGATAACATGACCACCTGCTTTTCTTGTCTTATTAAAAATAGAGGCTGGTGAAGGAATGATTAGTATAGCTGGTATAATTTATCTATCAAATATATATATATATATATATATATATATATATATATATATATATATATATATATATATATATATATATATATATATATAAGCAACAAAAAAACAACATTTTTAATATTTGACAAAATAAACATGATATAGGAATAAATCACTTTGGCACGTGCTGTTACTGCAAAATGACACCACCCCACCCCATTGTTGATTATTGTTCCATAACAGCACACCCCATAAGGTTTTACTTTGCATTTAAAGCAGTGTTTTTCACTTTGTTGCCCCTGGAGGGCGATGTGGCAGCTGGTGAAAGAAATCCCTACAGACATGCACACACTTCTGTGAAATACAAAAACTAGAAGGCGTAGTTCATTCTAATTATTATTGTTACTACTAGTAAAAACTACTTTTTAATTTTGACGTAAGATTGAATACAGCTTCATCATAGGTGGAACTATTACACGTTTAGCCTAGAGGTTAGCTAGCAAGAAGCTGGTAGCAGCATACGGTGACAAAAATATCATTTAGCGGCCATCATTTAATTTCCAGTTAACAGAGTAGTTCGCTAATTTACACACTTAGTTCTAATATAGTTGTGTGTTCAAGGTTTCTTTCTTTAGTATTGCTCTGAAGTGATGTGGCCAGTGTTACTAAAATGTAATAGATGCATATCTCTAAGCATTCACTTCTTTAGCAATCGCTCACAGGTTTGCGGATGTGTTTGGTGATAAAGTGTGACTTGAACAAATTTACAAGATGAATAAAACTTCACTGCATAGCTGAAAAATGTAACGTTATGTCGACTTGACGTACACTTCACTTTTTTTTGTGCCTATAGTTAAAAAAATAAACACGGATGTTTAGATTTAGATGAATATTTAGAAGTGACAAACAAAATTGGATCAGTTTGGCAAAAGAGTAAGGTCCCAGGAGTGCCTGTTAGCCCCAGATCCAGTGTTCTTTTAGTTGGCGTGAATACTGTATTTCTTGAAATGTAGCAAAGAATCTGGCTTTATAACTTTATCAGTATAACATGCATGTACCCATTATTATAGTACAATACAATAAAAAATGGAAGTACCGCAGCTTGTGATGGAGTTCCCTGCATACGTACGCGTAACTTCCGAAAGTGTTCCTGCAGGTCTGCCGTTCTGAGCACACAGAGAAGGCACCTTTACACTCGTCTATGTCTGCAGCATAAACAGATAACCTGAAAAATACTTTTAAATAGTTAAATGGTTAATTTAAGAAGTTTACATATTGCAAAAGTACTGCACTATTATTATTATTATTATTATTATTATTATTATTATTATTATTATTATTATTATTATTATAATTATTATTTTACACATTATTAAATTATATTAAATTATACTGGTACATTTAGTTAAATTAAAGTTCAATTATTTGTCACATATACAGTAGATTACACCACATGGAAATTCTTCTCTTTTCGCATATCCCTGCTTGTGAAGAAGTTGGGGTCAGAGTGCAGGGTCAGCCATAATATGCTGCCCCAGAGCAGAAAGGGTTAAGGGTCTTGCTCAAGGGCCCAACAGTGTCAACTTGGCGGTGCTGGGGCTTGAACCCCTGACCTTCTGTTCAGTAACCTTAACGATGGGCCACCACCGCCTTACATTTTACTAGAAAGCAAAAGGTAAAATAACATTAAAGTTATTTTGTATATATATTTTTGTGTTATTTATGCTGCTGGTATAAATAAATCCTGCTGCAGCAACGTACATACCCACTTTATTAGGGACACCATGCTAATACTGGATAAGACCGGTTTTGCTCTTTGTGGCATGCGTTTTACAATGTGTTGGAAACATTCCTTTGAGATTCTGGTCCATGCTGACATGATTACTTCAGATTGTTTTCTGAAATTATTTACAAGCGCACTATTCGGTGTCATCCAGATGAGGATGGGTTCCCTTTTGAGTGTGGTTCCTCTCAAGGTTTCTTCCTTACATTGTCTCAGGGAGTTTTTTTTCTTTCCACTATTGCCTCTGGCTTGCTCATTAGGAATAAATCGAAAATTTGAATTCAAATTTTATATCTGTATTCCTGTAAAGCTGCTTTGTGACAATGTCCTTTGTTTAAAGCACTTTATGAATAAAACTGAATTGAATTGAAATTGAATTGAATTTGCCAGCTTCATGAAACGGATCCCAAGGCAAATTTCTACCACGTCCCAAACACGTTCTGTTGGATTCACAACCATCGACTAAGGAGGACTTTGAAGTACACAGAACTCATTGTCATATTCCCATGAACATGTTTGAGACAGCTTGAGCTTTGTGACATTATCATGCTGGAAGCAGCCATTATAAGATTATTCTCGGTCAATACACATAAACTGTGGGCACAAATGGATGCACATGATCAGCAACAATACTCAGACAGCCTGTAGCAATCAAAAACGATGCATCCTTGGTGTTAAGGAGACGAAATATGTGCCAAGAAAACATTCTGTATGCCCATTCTCCTCTGAAGGTGTCTGATGAAGATGAAAAGGATGTAAATCATATGCAATGCAACTTCACAGTCTCCAGCTCCCAATCCAATTAAACAAGTGATGTGATAGACAGCGTTCTCCAGCACCATCATCAAAACACCAACTGAAGCAATGTCTTATAGAAGAAGGATGTTGATCACTCCAGTACAGTTCCAGAGACTTGTAGAATCGAACCAAGGAGCATTGAAGCGTTTCTGGTGACTTGCTGCGAATTAACACACTTACTTACTAACACACTGTATGTTGTTTTTTTCCCCCTTTAATTTGTCACCCATCAGTAATTCACAGAGTTAGAAGCTTATTCACAAAAAGACCTAACCCCACACATTCATACACGTTTAGTGCACCTGGATTCCTGCTCCAAAAGAAGCCCTAAACACAAACAACCATCCTGTTATGATCAAACGAAGCCAGGATTGGAGTAAATGACCACTTTGACAGTCCCCACATCACACGGCTTTGAAATCTACACCGCTGTTAAGAGCAAGAACAAAGGATTGAAAGAACACTCTCTCTCTCTCTCGGTCTCTCACGTATACACAAATAGATTACAGACCCACGGTAAGTCAACAGTTTGCGTGAATAACTCGCTAAGATACTCGTTTCTTTCAAACTAATTTGTGACTTTTACACCATGTAAACTATGGACATTTAACACAATCTCTAATTTCCCAGGAATGCAAATGCTTAGGTCTTGAAAACAACTTAAAAGTTCTCACAGCTGCACATAGAGTATCTCCCACAAAGGTACTACTAAGTGACTGCTCTTAACAGTGTTATATGTAGCCCCTTATGGAGAAATCAAGTGCATTGCACATGTTTTTTTTTTTTCCTTCAGATGTGTCTTTGTGTAATGTGTGTTCACGTGAAAAAAACAACAACAAAACCAACACGTGAAGATGCTTTTCCTGAAATTGCACATGGGAACTCAAGTAAACACGTAACAGCACGTAACGCACATGTGAAAGAAAACGAGAAAATGAACGAACATTGTGAAAAATATCACAATTAGGGAAGCCCTACAAGGCCATTTCGTTATTATTTTTTGCCTTTTTGTTGTCTCATGATCTCGACGTAACAAAAAGTTGTTTTCTTGTGAACTTGACTTAAATTTCTCATGATCTTGACATGACAAAAAGTTGTTTTCTTTCAAAGCAATTTTATCACAAGAAAACCCTGCACCTTGTGAATGGGACTGGTGTTGCATGCACGTTGGTGTCTTCACCATCGCCCATCATAAATGTAATAACTGCCTGCTATAGAGATGGACTTCATCTCTGCATTAAGAGAGACGGGTTTCCCCTTCTCAAGCGTCGGATACTAATGTGGATTTTGTCAATCATTGACAGATGCAGAGCTATTTCATCTTGAGTGAGTCCCTGATCAAAGTAAAAACTAATTTGTTCATCCATGATGCTGCGGGACTGCGCTAAGATTTTGCTGCTCCAGAACAATAAAAACAACATAATTATGTCAAGTCCATCCATCCATCCATCCATCCATCCATCCATCTCCTATACCGCTTATCCTTTTCAGGGTCACGGGGAACCTGGAGCCTATCCCAGGGAGCATGGGGCACAAGGCGGGGTACACCCTGGACAGGGTGCCAATCCATCGCAGGGCACAATCACATACACACTCACACACCCATTCATACACTACGGACACTTTGGACATGCCAATCAGACTACCATGCATGTCTTTGGACTGGGGGAGGAAACCGGAGTACCCAGAGGAAACCCCCGCAGCATGGGGAGAACATGCACACACAGGGACACGGTGGGAATAGAAGCCCTGACCCTGGAGGTGTGAGGCAAACATGCTAACCACTAAGCCACTGTGCGCCCCATTATGTCGAATACACGCAACAATTAATTCATGATCACAAGAAAATGAATTCAAGATAACAATATTTATTTATTGAGCATCTTGCAGAACCAGCTACAGTTCTTCTGAAGACTTTGACTGTCGCACTCGCTTCCTATTTTTGTGTTTTTTGTCTGAAAAGTGTCTCTTACGTAATACTCTGCTTTCTTTACTGACATATGCGCATTTTTCGGTAACATTTCATTTCGTGCTACTAATTTAATCTAAAATGTTTTTTGTACTGACTCGATAATGTAGACGTCATAAAAGAAGAAATCTATAGCCAAGTTTGTAATAAGAAAAAAAAATCAGGTGCCTAAAACTGTTGCACAGTACTGTAGATGAAACGTGAGAATAAATGAATCACAAATCACAAATGAATCACAAGTGAATAAACGGATTGTGTGAAAATCAGATGTTAAAATAAATGAATCATGTGAAAAAAAATGACGTCAAATAAATGAAGCCTGTTAAAAAAACAAATGTAAGAATAAATGAATCGTGAAAAAAATGGTCTGTAATAATAAATCATGTGAAAAGAAATCATTTGTTAAAATAAAACCCCATGCACTACATGTGAAACGTGTGACTCATAACATGCACAGTGTCTAAAAACCACATGTATAAATATCACAGGTGAAGTTCATGTGACTTTTCTGTAAGGTCTGTTGGGATTATTATAATATAATAGTAATGCCAAGATTAGATTTGTGTCCATCTAAAGTTCCACCAAATTAAGCAGATTTTCCAAAACAAACAAACAAACAAACAAACAAACAAAAACCACCAAAGAAACCTGAATCATTCTGCATTTCTTTCAACTACTGCACTGGTGAATATTCTAAAGAGAACCAACAAGATGATGTCATCAAAACAGCAACGACCAAACACGTGTGTGTGTGTGTGTGTGTGTGTGTGTGTGTGTGTGTGTGTGCATGTGTCTGGAGAGACTGGAACACACACTTGCTACAGCGTTGTTTATTCGAAAATAAACAATGACGTAGTAAGTGTGTTTCCATTTGTTTCCATCACCCCATATTGCGTCTTCTGTTTTTTCCCCCCTCAACCAAACATCAAAACCTTCCATATTTAGACCTTCTTCCAGAATTTTGACATTTCCGTCCTTTTTTCAAACTCCAATAAAAACAGATGGATGGAAAACTCACTGTAGGCTTTCAAACAACATGCTTAACACTGACTGATGAAAATTCCGAGACATTCCCGAATAGGTCATTATTTTGGGAATTCCTGATAAAGTGGACTACTTGAGTGTGAGGAGGACTAAAGATCATCTCCATGACTGTGTAGGGCTCTTTTACAGCATGTAAAAGACACACACTTAGTTCTAATATAGTCTTCTCCAGGGTCTTCTCCAGGGTTCTCTGAGAACTTTCAGGGGCAGAAGCTTTGACATGTTCACAATCATCCATCAGTTTACCTTAGATTTGTGGCTCAGTGGAATGATATTGTAACTGCAAAACTTCTAATGCAATCCAACACATTTAGGAAAGCACTCCAGGTCGTTATATAGTTATGTAACCAGCCAGTAAACTAAACAACTTTTCAATCCTGAGCTTGAGTCACTATCTGTGTGGAACTTGTGCTCTCCCCGTGTCCATGTGGGTTTCCTCTGCTTTCCTCCCACCTCCCCAAAACATGCTTGTATGTGCTCTACAGTTGCCCCTAGTTGTGAATGAGTGTGTGCAGTATATAGTTTTCACCTCACACTGAGTGTTCGGATCCTTCTGCGACCCAGACCAGGATAATGTGCTTACTGAAGAGAGATCTTTACCATCACAGAGGTAAAGAATGATTATATGAGTTACTATATCCTTCCTGGCTGCTCAAAGCAATCAGGCCCTCTCTCATCAACAAGGTGTTTCCATCCACAGAACCGTTGCTTAGTCAATGCTTTTTGTTTTTCACACCATTCTGTGTAAACTCTAGAGACTGTTGTGTGTGAAAATCGCAGGAGATCAACAGTTTCTGAAATACTCAAAGCAGCCCCATTAGTATCGACATCCACGCCATGGTAAAAGTCACAGAGATCGATTTTTTCCCCATTCTGATGTTTGATGTGAACATTAAGTGAAGCTCTTGACCTGTATCTCTATGGTGTTATGCATTTTGTTGCTGCCACATGATCGAATGATTGGATAACGGCATAAATAAAGTGTATTGGTTAATACAGGTAAATACTGTAAAGTTGATTATTTTCCAATTAACATCACATCCTGAAGAGTTTTATTCCTTCTATATGACAGTAATTTACCAGCAATTGCACTGCTTTTCATTTAAGAACACGTCAATGTCTATCCATTTATAGTTGCATTGAATGTTGTGAAACATCGATGAAACAAGTTAGATTTTCCCTGTCTCTTGAATTTAATAAGACAAAGATAAGCCTCTATCCCGAAGTCTCTCCCATAGTGGAAAATTATTAGTCTATTGTCAGAGCTGCTGTTATAGAAAATTAATCGACACCTTCTGACCAGTCAGAATCAAGCATTTAACAGACTGTGGTAAAAAACAACAAAAGAACAATCAAATAAACACTTTTACCAGTAGGTTATGACAGTATATTGTAGAGATATAGTTTATCTCTGTGTGATGTATGGATGAGAACTCTGGGTTCACCTTTACATGTTTTCTTATCTAGCACCAGCTGGAGTCCAGGTGGGCATGAGCAGATCAAGGCACCATTCCTGCCAATCTGGCAACCCATCTGGCAGTGAATTTGAGTGCAGTCAGGCTTCTTTGGACCGCGCAAAAAATAAATAAATAAATAAAATAAATAAATCAATAAAGAAAGAAAAAAGGAGAGAAGGCCACTAACAAAATCTTTCACATGTGCGAAGTTAATTAAGAAAATTAATTTTGTCATCTTAATTATCAGAGTCCACACCATGGAGCCTATTAAATTCAGTTTTTGATCTCAGCAGTTATGAAGAGTATGGTCATGTTGGGAATTTTTATATTGGGAGTCAATATTTAATTTGAGCCTTTAAGAGGTGTCTGCAGTTATCACTGCTGGAACATATGTTAACATTTGAATGAAGTTCACACAGACTAACGACAATTAGAAGGGAAAAAAGGAAATAGCATGCAAATAGGGTCTGAATAGAATCTGATTCAGGGATTACTCAGACAGCTATAAAAGTACAACTCTGAGAACAATTTTGCTCTTAACTGCTCTAATAAAAATGGTTATTGGTTGTGGACTCGCCATTGTCACATCTGCCGTATTCATTAGTGATCCAAATCTACATCCAGATTTCTGTAAAGCTGCTTTCTGACAGTGACTCGTTGCCATACAAAAGAAATGGACTTCTATAAAAATACTGATACCGAATAGCATTAATTAAATGAACATAAGGGCCACATTAGAGAAATAGGTTTCTCTGTGCACACTCCTCCTCATATAGCTCATTCATGGTTTGGTTCTAAATTACAGCAGGTGAAACACTCACAGAGTCTGACTTCCATGCTGTAAAAGGTTACAATGCCTACTAAAAATGCGGATGGTCTATAAACCTTGCACTGACTTACGGTTGCAGGATTTGCTGTCAGCATCCAGAGTGTATCCAGGATTGCAATAACACCGGAAACTGCCCGGTGTGTTCATACAGCTGTGGGAGCAGGGCCTGCTGGGTCGGCCGCACTCGTTTACGTCTACCATTAAAATAACAAAAAGGATAGTTAAGATACACAGTCAAGCTATTGAACATACTGTATACATGTATATATGATCTGCCTGTCAGCCAGAATGACTGTCAGTTATAGCTGCTGTTATAGAAAATGAATCAATACCTTCTGACCAATCAGAATCGAGAATTCAAAAAATCAGTGCTGCACTATAGTTTTTCCGCTGATGAAAACTATATTAATGTAAATTGTTTAGCGACTCACTTTTTCCACTTTCAATATAATATTATACAATGTTCACATGCAGAGTATATGCAGTTAATATCGCACAGATAGTTGATCAGTAGATCAGACAGTAGATCAGATTGAACAACATGTTAAAATCCATTCAAACACTGATATATATTTTCTAATATTCACAAATGGATCAGTGCGTCTCTAGTTCCTTTAAGTGGACACATATGGACTGTAAGTTCTACTTTACCCTCGTTACACTGTTCCTCCATGTAGCCGTCCGTGCAGGAGCACCTGTCTGGACCGACGCAGATGCCGTTTATACACGGCTTTATACACACAGCTGTAAAAATTTAAAAAAGGTCACTAACTTTAATGAAGCCATTTTGACCTATATATGCAACTATGTCATCATGTGAAACATGTAAAAGAACAGAATCTCCTTTATATCAATTCTTCTCAGTCTTTATTCTTCACACTATTCTTTATCGTATAATATTTGTATCATTTTGTAAAAGTGGGTGTAGCTAAAGTAGTACAGTATATCAGTTCCGTTTAAAAAAAATATATTTATCAATGGCACAACATACATTTTATAATCATAATATCAGAAAAGTCACATCACCCACATTCTCCATTAACGTTGATCCAGCCATAGCAGCAGGACTGAACTCTTCCGAGGTTGCTTAACCCCGGCTTCCTGCGCTGCTCGGACACTCCTGTCTCGTCCCTGCGAGTTTCAGCTACTCATTATTGTGATCCAGTGCTAACTCAAACTACACCTTTTAAAATCTAATTACACCCAAAAGTGAAAAGGGGAAAAAAATAAAAAATTCCACTTAATGTCACTGAAAGACGCCTCTACAATCTACTTCCATCCATCCATCCATCTATTTTCTGTAGTGCTTATCCTACACAGGGTCTTGGGGAACTTATCCCAGGGGATTCGTGGCACAAGACAGGGGACATCCTGTATGGGATGCCAAATCATTGCAGGGCATCACTCACACACTATGTACAATTTGGAGATGGCAATCAGTCTACCTATCTACTGATTACTACCAAATTGTAAAAAACTACAGGTTAACAATAGGAAATTAATTCTTACTTTGATTATCAGCATCCACATCAGACTCTGTTAAAGCTAACACCAGTGTAGAAATAATCTCTGATTCATTCACTCAATTCTCCTGACTACATTTTATGTTATTGATGTCTTTTTGTAGTTATTTAACATTTACAAAAAAAACAACAACAAAAAAAACAACAACAACCAACTTTGTCCACTGTTGTCTGTTCAGAGTGTGTAAGAGATGATTATAAACTGAACTGGTTAGGCTTATGCATGTTTCATCACAGAACTCATTGATGAACCCCATATGCCAGATGAATGAATTATTTTAAGGCCCTCAAACTAAATTGAATTTGCCGTTCCCTACTATGAAACAAGTGTTTATGTCCTGTTAATAAAGAAAAAAAGAATTAATACTCGGCAAGCTAAGGATAAACAAATAAAAATGATCAAGTGAAATAAAAATCATCAAAATGAGCGGTGTATAATGATCATTAAGGGTTCTTCATGTGAGGATCACACAAAACCCTGAACATCACCGCACCGGTTCTGAAGCATTGCTTTATATATATAAAAAAATTAAATGTATGCATTTATGAATGGGTTATAAAAACCCTGTGTAGATACCCTTTAAATAAATTTCAAAGGGTTAAGTCTATATATTCATGTTGCTGTGCTTATCAACAAGACTATGCTATTGTCATAGGAGCTTTTTTAAACATAATTTTTCATTTTCTTTTTCAAAAATAAATTTGCAATTTAAACATCAGACACAAAAATGAGAGGGTTGAATGCTATAGCTTTGTTTCTATCATAATGACAGTCACACAATGAAATCTTATTAGATTTCATAGGTAGATAAAAAATCACTAAAATGCTTGAACTTACCTGTTGGGAGGAGAGGCCATGCAGAATTGGAAGAAAAGAAAGGCAGCGATCAGAATTTTCTGAATTTTCCTGTCAGAAATTGTACTGTGCGTGGATGGCACCATGTTACTGCTTCAGTGGGGATTAATCGTGGTTATTTAGTATTTTGCAAAAAGGAATATGTTTTTTTTTTCAGGATCCATGTCCTTTTGGTGTTGCCTCAAAAACTAGTCAGGATAACAGGATGATGGTGTCTTTGGTGAAAGGAAAAACAAAGTGACATAAGTACATCTTACGTTATACTACCTGTGTGTGTGTGTGTGTGTGTGTGTGTGTGTGTGTGTGTGTGTGTATGAGTAAGAGACAGAGACAGAGGTGGTGAGAGAAGGACAGGACATTGGAACAGGGAGGTCTGTTATTACGGCCTCCGTCTGCACGTCCTTTCAGCTTTTATGATAATATTTAGTATATATTGTAGGTTGTAGTTTGTATTTTTGAAAGCAAATTTTCCTTAAAGAGAGTGAGAAAAAATATAAAGGCTGGTTTATAAATATAAGGTCGACATTCAATGAGACCACTCATTCCCTGATAATAGAGACACTTTGCGTTAGCTATGTTCCCAAAGATAGTAGCCTTCACTCATGAAGATTATGTTGTTTGCAACAACAAATCTTCTGAATATCAGACGCAAAAGCAACAACTTCAAATAATGTTTTTCACATTTATTATCCCAAGAAAAGATCCTCATATATTAGCAATTAAGTTATAAAGTTTGTCTAGGAAGTGATGAACACAATTTTTTACTCTTTTTTTACTCAAAAAGTAAAGAAAAGGACTTGCAACTTGAATTGGGACTTGCCTGTCTTGACTTGGGACTTGACTTTGGACTTGACTTGGGATTAGCCTGTCTTGACTTTGGACTTGCCTTGAGACTTGAATAGGGACTTGCCTGTCTTGACTTGGAACTTGACTTTGGACTTGACATGGGACTTGAATTGGGATTAGCCTGTCTTGAGCTTGGACTTGACTAGGGGCTTGACTTTGGACTTGACTTTGGACTTGACTTGGAACTTGACATGGGACTTGATGTTGGACTTGATGTGGGACTTGATGTGGGTCTTGCCTGTCTTGAATTGAGACTTGATGTTGGACATGACATGGGACATGAATTGGGATTAGCCTGTCTTGAATTGGGACTTGACTTGGGACTTGAATTGGGAATTGAATTTGGACTTGACTTGGGACTTGCCTGTCTTGAATTGGGACTTGCCTGTCTTGAATTGGGGCTTGCCTGTCTTGAATTGGGGCTTGCCTGTCTTGAATTGGGGCTTGACTTTGGACTTGACTTTGGATTTGCCTGTCTTGACTTGGGACTTGTCTTGGGACTTGATGTTGGACTTGATGTGGGACTTGATGTGGGACTTGATGTGGGACTTGCCTGTCTTGACTTGGGATGTCAATGCCAATGACTTGCAAAACACTGTCTTGCACAACCCCGGGTATGAATCATTGTGATCAAAATTTTTACCTCATAAGAATGAGGCCAGCAACAGGAACTAACTTTCGTGGACATTTCATAACATTCAATGTAACTATAAATAAATAAAAAAGTATGAAATATTGTTCTTTAATGCATTAAAAAAACTCTAAATGTATATTTTTGCATGTATAAGTGGAATGAAATACTTTAGAATGTTCTTTTTATGGAAAATAATCAGCGTTGATGTGATAACAGTAACTCTGCATAATGTCTGACTGAATCACACCAACTTGTTAATTATTTTCCTGTAAAATAGCACATATTATGTCAGCATTTGCTGTTTTAGATATTTACATAAAAGTAAATGGTTTTATTTGTAGCATATTGGATGAATCACTATGATCAACATGGGAACAAAGCATTCAGCATGCTGTCAATGATCTAAGTATTCATTTATATTATCTTGTGATGTCAAGCATAGCAAGGAAATCGTTCATAACACATTTATTGAATTTCAACTATGAAACCATGAGCATGTTAGTTTCAATTGGCAGCCTAGTCGCTGTACAGCTTCAGGAACTGTGTTGTGTAATGTGGAACTGGCCCAGCTGAAAGGCCTAGTAGTGGTAGATGTGATACATCTCTTTCATTCTGTGCTCAGGCGGTTGATTCAATGTGAAATATAATTAGGCACATTTTCTAGCAGACTTTAAATGGACCATTGTCATAACATAATCAACCCCCTAACTAGAACTGTGGTAACAGTAGAGACCAGTCTTTATCTATGATTCAGCATGTACAGCATGTACTAAGTGTAAGCTCTATTCTGTGTGTAAGAGTGCTGTTTTATCTCATCAATTATGCCTGGGCGCCACTGACATTCCTACTGTTGCAATGCTACTAGTGAGGCATTTATTATTCTAATTCCCTCACTTACACCAATTTTGCCAGACGTTAACTGGAGCCAGTCTCAGACTGAGACGCTCTGCCATGGGCTATGGAGTGTATAATATCTTTTTTTTTTTTTTTGGCAACAAGCTTCAGAATGTTCATCATTTTAAGCTTTCACAACAACTGTTGTATTATTTCCCTCCTCAAGTTCTCACATTAGACACTTTATATGCTTATAATCATGATATATATAATCAAGATATTAACTTGAATTACTACTGCACTCTATGGCATGACTGATTTGTACTGCTGTTATTATGGTCCTCCTCAGGTTCTTACACAAGTCACTTTCTCTTTACATATTTGAAATCCAATATCGTTCATCAAGATAGACAAGTACAATTGGAAACCATTATCACCACACGGCTGCTTCTTTTCATCCAACACCACTGAAAATTCCTAATACATTTCTATAAGGTGAATAAAGTGATTCTTGATTCCTGTTGTTGAAGGTTGAAATGTGTTGTACTCTCTGCACTTTTGTGTGGTGAAACTACATTTTTCAATGTCAAATCAATGTTGACATCAAATCAACATGAAATGACAGGGGTTTTCAGAGCCAGATATAGTCACGAGATTTTTAAAAAACACTGAGAGAGTCCAATCTTTAAAAGTTATGAAAGTTTTTTTTTTTTTTTTTTTTTTTTTTTTTTTTTTTTTTTAACAGTTAGCATTGAGTAAATGAGAATCTTGTTTGGGAAACTATCTGTGATTGGTCATCTGCCTTTACAGTCAAATTGCCTATTTCTGTGAATATAGGTGGGTATTGGGTGTGTTTATTAAATGTGCCATACTATAGGTTTTGACAAATTGTACCATACTCTTCAGAGAATTCTAGACTTTGGAGTAAGCTAAGACTAAGCTTCATATGAAACCCATAATCCAAACAAATATAGTCCCTCCCATAGGTGATTCCCCAAAGCAACACCCTTTAAAAACACAAGCTCTAAGATTGCCTAGACTACACCCTAAATGCTAGTCTAAGAGTCTGAATCAACAGGCAACACAATAGGCAGGTAACAATCCCTCTTTGTCCTGATTGGTTAGACGTTGATGGTTCAAATATGATTTTTTCCTCTTATTTACAGAGTGCCTCACAAAGTTTGTCCTCTGAGCAAATAGTTTATTCACATCTGCTTGAACCTGTTTATCCATCCAATCACCTATCCATTCAAACATCCAACCAACCACACACATACCCACCCACCAACCCATCTATGTACATATCTATCCCTCCACTCCCTTGTTCTTCCATCAATCAATCCATCTATCCATTCAGCTACTTACCCATCCAAACATCCGTCTACTCACACCCATCCTTTCATCCATCCTTCCATCCATCATTGCTTCCATCCGCCCACACACATACCCATAAACCCACCCAGTTACCTACCTTTCTATCTATCTATCCAATCTTCCACATACCCACCCACACATCCATCCATCCATCCATCCATCCAGTTGAGATTGGTCTAGTATCCAGTTAATTGTGAAATCCTTTGTAAAACACAATGCTTATACTGTCTATGTAAACTATTCCAAGCTTATTCATGTAAAACATTTGAATGCCAATGGTTTTATGGGCATTGATGATGTTTCTAATGTTTGTGTGCCAGTCATTCTTATTTGACTATTAAGGCAGCACCATATAAATATTGTAATCTGTCATAAAACCTCCAGTAAGTGTATGATCTCCTCCATTGAAGAATAAGAGTATATGTGTGATATTCCAGGCCTGCAAACCACAGCACCTTCTCAAAATACCGAATCACTTGAGAAGGGTGAGAGTGGTTTGGAACTGGATTTCTCCATGTGAAGCCAGCGTGGTTTTGTTGAAGTGCTCCGCTACACATCACTGAGTGGGAAGAAACCAGAGAAACAGTTGTGCATGATCTGCCTCTGACTCCCCGCCAAGCCTCAGAGTCTGCTCATCATGATAACACAATTAAATATAGTTCTGGCTGCTGAGAGAGATCGGGTAGAAGACAGCTGAGGCAGAGCTCCCTGGTTGTCTCGGTGTGTGGCATCAAGATTGATGGGCTTCTCAAGAGGGTTTCTCTGTCATGCCGATTATAACGGTTACCTCCTCGAATCCCCACATGAGCCACTTCATCTGTAAGACGAGAGCCTCCGAAGCTCATCCATCTCAACAGATGACAGTGCACTTCTGCTCAGATTAATGTGCGGTCGAAATGGTTGATTTTGAGGTTTGAAAGGGAAAAAAAGGGGTTGCAAATTGTAACATGGGTTGTACAGTGATCCCAAGGTGCTGAAAACAGGAAAATGTTCAGGATTGTCTTTTGGGTTGGGATCAGACTGGTGAAAGTCAGTGGTTACGCTAATATGGAAAGAAGTCTTGGTTTGATTCTGCTGTATGGAGTGACTGCCACCTTCTGTTTGCACTGAAAGACAGTGGATTAAAACCCAAAGTATCTCATTGTTCTGGATTATTTATCATTTTGGTTGAAGAAACGTTGGGATTTTGGCAGCATGTGCTGAAACCTTACTCCTTCCACATTTGGTTTTGCTAAACACTTTGATATGTAAAATGAGAAAACTTTTCAGATTTTTACTTGCCTTTAAATGTGAGCATGGGAAGCATTTTATCACCTGCTGTCCTGTAAACTCATCAAGAGGAATGGCCTGCCACTGTGATAAGTTTAACAGGTGCCTGGAAGTGGCAGACACACCATAGCCAAAGGTCACACTTCAATGAACTGACTCCCAGGTGTGTGAGGTCAGAGATCAGGTTACAGGGTCAGGAGGATGTGACAGGGCACCTGCATGGAGATGGATGAATGTATCATGGATGAATATCGCATTGCATGGACTGTGGCCGGGTATTTGTACTGTATTTATGTTATAGCAACTGTTAAGTCAAAATGAGGCTGCTGACATGGAGACTTGAAATGTGAAGTGATAGTGATATGGTTATTGTTAATTACAATATCTAGAGCAGTGGTATTCGTGCAAATCTAATGTTTAGCTTCATAAAATTCTGTGCTTACAAAGGTCTGGATAAGTAACTAACATGACTCAATGGAGACAACAGCTAATGCTAAGTGATTAAGTATTAGAAATCACATGGCTATAAAAACAACACGTCACTTTGAAGTGGTTATACAGGGTGCCCCAAAAGTCTTCATACATAGGGGACTATACAGTTATGTGAAAAAATAAGTACACCCCATAGAAATGGTTAGCTTTTTTGACATATTCAGACCAATAAACAATTGATCATCTTTGAAACTGTTCCTATTAATAAAGTTGATATGCTTAAAAAAATCAACTCGGGAAAATTAGCTTTTACATTCATTCACTCAACAGAAATATCACTAGATGTGATATTCTTCTGTGGAAAAAGTAAATACACACTTGTCCTCAGAAGCTAAAATTGCATTGCCACCTTTAGCAGAAATAACTTCATGTAGACACTTTGCATAAATGTCCATAAGGTTTGCTGGAATTTTTGACCACTCTTCCATGCAATATTCTTTCAGTTGCAACATGTTTGAAGGTTTTCTTGCATGTCTTGCCCGTTTCACATCCCCCCACAACATTTCAATGGGATTCAAATCCATGCTTTGACTAGGCCATTCCATAACTTTTCATTTCTTCTTTTTGAGCCATTCCTTGGTGGATTTGATTGTGTGCTTAGGATCGTTATCCTGTTAAAAGGTCCACTTTGTGTACAACTTTAACTTTTGGACAAATATGGCCTCACATTATCTTCAAACACTCGATATTATGCAGAATTCATAGTTAAATCAATGAGTGCAAGCGGTCCAGTCCCTGAGGCAGTGAAACAACCCCAAACCATAACATTTCCACCACCGTGCTTCACAGTTGGTATGTGGTGCTTCTCCTGAAAAGCTGTCTTTGGATTGCACCAAACATGTCTGCTGTTACTGTGGCCAAACAACTCAATCTTTGCTTCGTCTGTCCAGAGCACATTATTCCAAAAGGCGTGGTCTTAGCCTATGCGCTTGTTGGTAAACTGTAGTCTTACAAAGGCTTTTTCCTGGTACACGCCTCACATGCAGGTCAAGTTTGTGTAATCTCTTTCTGATTGTAGGCGCGTGCACTTTGACACCAACAGTTGCAAGACTTACTAGCAGATCCTGTGATGAAATTTTGGGGTTCTTGGAGACTTCTTTTTGCATCAGACGGGCTGCTCTTGTGCTGAATTTGCTATGAGAGGGGTATAAATAAGACCGGTTCCACCTGCACTCCTTAAGCAGGTTCTAATCACTGGCACCCAGTCTTCAACACCTGATTCTAATATTATGGATTTGAAGGTGTAATCAATGTAAGGGTGTACTTACATTTTCCATGTGACCGATCTGGGTTTTTTTTTGTTAATTTAAATTGTGAAAATTAAATTAATATCACCTTTATTAATAGGCACTGTTTCAAAGAGAATCAAAAGTTTGCTTGTCCAAATATGTCAAAATAAAAACCAACCATTTCCATGGGGTGTTTATTTTTTTCCACATGACTGTATATGCCAGCACTACGTCGGTTGTGCTTTCATCAGTGGATGTTCGTGTATATCCACTTTTTGGCTGGTCCGCAACTGCACCGCTTCCAATCTTTTTGAATTCGTTAATAAGTTTGGCAACAATCATGTGTGATGTGCTTGCAATGTTTCCTGTTAAAGTCCATCGCAACCATGTGACAGTTTCCCATTCCAGTCAAGAGAATAATTTCAATAAGGCTATCTGAAAAAAACAAAACAAATATATATATATATATATATATATATATATATATATATATATATATATATATATATAAACTAAGTAAAAATTTTTACAGACATTTTGCTGAAAAGTTAAGAGTACGGAGACTTTTTTTGGACACCCTGTCTTTTGTTTTGTTGTGGAGTTTCACGTTATGAGTTTTGACTAGAGCCACGAACTCTGAGCAGATGAGACGCCTGTTTTGAATTTGAAAATGAAAAAAAATAAAATAAAATAAAAGCATTCTGCTGTCTAATAGTTTGTAAACATTATGTTTGTTTCGTCTCTAGCTCTGTAGTTATTCTCTGGTTATAGAGCTGCCTTCATTCATTCAACTTCAGTAACCGCTTTATTCTCTGGATCGCTTTGGATCTGGAGTCTATTCCGGGAACACGTGGTATGAGGCGGTTACTCACACATTCAGACTCATTCACACCTAGGGGCAATTTACTTTAGTAGCCAATTCACCTTCTGGTATGTATTCGAGAAGTGTGAGGAAACCGGAGAACGCGAAGGAAACCCAAGTGGACATGGAAAGAACATGTGAAGAACATCTTGGGGTTATTAGCAAAATGTTCCAACTACACTAACTATGAACCGGTCACTACACTGAGCTGCTTTCAGCCATAAATGCTTGTGATTGGCTGCAACAAACCACAACAAAGGATCTGCTACAGAAGCTCTGATGGTTCTTGTTTAGAAAGCTAAAGTCAATCAACTAAGTACATTTACTTGATCAATTCTGCTACAGTATACAGAACCAAGCTGAAATACTTTGCTTGGTTCACATCCAGATAACAATCTGACCAATTGGTGACCCCTGAGCTAGAACATATCATTTTTCTGATGCTTAGACAATTCTTTTCTGTTTGTAGAGGAAGCATCTGAAAAGCAGATTGCAACTACGAGTTGATTAAACATCATCCAGCCTTGTCTTGTTGGAATGAGCAGTGTTTCTTTTTGAAGGGACTTCAGTAGAGGGAGCCTTTATCCTTTGTGTTGAAGGGCTTTCTATAAAGCATTGACCTACAGCCGGACTCCTTTAAAGCCGGCGCTTGAAATGGAATGCAAGGGCATCATTTGGCTTAGATTAAAGCTCTGAGGGGGCTGAGGATGATTTTAGAAAATATTATGCACCACCTCGTGTGGAGAATCACGACACGGCACCACACAAGTCTGTGTATGAAAACCAGAGCGCCGGTCTTTTTAAAGAAACGGAAAAAAAAACATGCATCCTGTGCCAAGGAAATGCAAATGATGTGAATCCAAAAGGAAGAATGATATCAAAGTACCAGGCCTGATCAGGGATGTGAGAGAAACACAACACTCCACTGATATTCATTAGGGCATATTGCGCAGTGATTAATTAGTTTGGAGTATGCAGACATGCCTAAGATTAGAATAAAACTCGTGACAGTGCTCTGGGTGAATCAGGATGTTTTCCATTAAGCAAGTGTGTGTGTGTGTGTGTGTATGTGTGTGTGTGCGTGCACAGGCACATGTGGATCAGGAGCGTGCGTGTGGCCTGCACTGAGCAGACATTCACTGTTCTGATTCATTGTGAATGCAGTTTGTAAACAGCACATTCTTTTCTCCCGCCTCAAGCTCGCAGAAACGATGGAGTGCCAGCTGCCAACACAAGCACAGGGCATCATCACGCACATCAGTGCACAGGGCTTATGGACCAAATAACCACCTGGACACTGACAAAAGCGAATCTAATGCACTAGTACACATCTCTTATTCTAGATCAGTGGTGTTTTTCCGTTCTTTGTGAAGTGCGTGCTAACAATAATAGCATTAATGAGCATTACTGTTGTATTGACATTGCACTTATAAGCATTATATTCTGTTAACTACTGTGTCCCATTACACCAGACCAAACCTTAAGAGTCTTATACAACAGCGCTGTTGAAAATGCCTTAATTAATTTTCTATAATAGCTCTAACATGATGTCATTTCTATTGTAACGACACAGACAGGGACTTGTATGGGAGATGCTCCAGCTAAACGTATTTAAAAAAAAAAAAACCTGCGTAGTTATTGTGTGCGATATGGTGAAGTTTATTTAACGTTTTTGGAAGGAGTTACCAGTGTCAGCGCTTTATCACTGTCAGACGTAAAGCTGTAAAAACTTTACGTTTTCTGACAGTCTGTAGCACGGAGAGCTTTGCACATTCTCGGGGTTTTGTGTTAGAAGCTGGTGAGTGAACGAACGTTTCTAACTGCTGTAATGTAACAGAACAGGAACTATCTTGTTTTATGGTTCTATGCATGTGTAGTTATATGTAACTATAAATGCATAGAAAGTATGAATTTTCTTTTGCAAATTACTGTGAGAAATAAACGCATTGGGACGTGCCGTTATAGGAAAATAATAAACCTCAGGGTGGTAACAGTGACTCTGCTTCATGTTGAGCTCTATCACACCATCCCATCATTTATTATTTTCCTGTAAAAGCATGTCATCACCCACAGGGTCTCCTCAACGGTGTGTTCTTTCACCACTTCACTATATTCTTTACACTGACGATTGTCGCAGTCGGCATGATAACGGACATATTTTAAAATTTGCAGATGATACTGCTCTTGTCAGTCTCCTCCATGATGAAGAAAATGATGTTGGTCCTGTTGTGGAATACTTTATAGACTGTTACGATAGGGCATTCCTGCAACTAAACGTGGCAAGGATAAAGGATACGCTCATCGATTTTAGCCGCAAGCCCTTAGCTCCTCAGAGTACTTCAATTAAGGGGCAGGTGGTCGAAGTTGTAGAAACATACAGGTGACTTGGTAGCCTGGAACACAGAGATGCTTTATAAAAAATGACTGGTGTTTGTTAATTTTTGAAGGCATGGGTTGGACTTTTGGCACTTTATGTCCGTCAGTGTTGTCAAGACGATAGATTGCTTTTGTTTTTTGTTTTGTCTGACATATGTATTGGTATGGGGACACGGTGGCTTAGTGGTTAGAACGCCTGCCTCACACCTCCGGGGTTCGATTCGCTTCCTCCGTCCTGTGTGCACAGAGCTTGCACGTTCTCTCTGTGCTTTGGAGGTTTCCTCCGGGTACTCCGGTTTCCTCCCCAGTCCAAAGACATGCATGGTAGGCTGATTGGCATGTCCAAAGTGTCCGTAGTGTATGAGTAGGTGTGTGAGTGTGTATGTGATTGTGCCCTGCGATGGATTGGCACCCTGTCCAGGGTGTACCCCGCCTTGTGCCCCATGCTCCCTGGGATAGGCTCCAGGTTCCCCGTGACCCTGAAAAGGATAAGTGGTATAGAAGATGGATGGATGGATGGATTTACCATAAATTCTAAAGTTTATAATGGATCATAGAACATACCTGTACTTTTTTCTTTTAAGATTCAAGTCTCCTAAAAGGCTTTCATTTCCCTTTATTATTATTATTATTATTATTATTATTATTATTATTATTATTATTATTATTATTATTATTATTTAGATTTTAGGCTTATATAAGTCTTCTCCTTTCCTTCATGCTTCACTTCTGGGATGTTCAGTAATCAATTCTCATTGAAAGCAGTGTAGTAGGGCAACAACATTTGCACTGCATTCTTTGATTTAGCTTTGTTCACTTTCGCGTGAAGTAAAGTACAAAAGTATTAAAAAAAAAACAAAAACACAACCCAAAAAAAAAAAAAAAAGACATGCAAGTAGGCAAGATGAATGGCGGCATGTGCAGGTTAATATAACACCACTCTACACAAGTACCACCATAAAACATTTGCATAACTTGTTTTAATGTGTTTGGAAAAAATTGTGCAGTCACTTTGTGAAGATACCTCAGCATGGAAACTTTTACCTAGGTGGTCTCTTTCCACCCATTTAGTTGTTTACTTCGCTCTTCAAGGGATCACAGCTGAGACAAACAGACAAAAAAGACAAGTGTATGGTTTCACAATCGCACACAATGGCCTTGACACACCTTCTCTCTTTTAACGCACATGTTCACAAACAGTATAAACACTTTTGTTTAAAACTATACACACACACAGCTGTACCTGCACACTCAAACTGATGCATTTGATACTGACGGGTAATTAACAGCAGAGCAGCAACCGAGCTGAGACCATGATCTCATTCCTCCACACCCATCCCCCTGGCTCTCCTTTCCTGACACTTACCTGTCTTCTCCTGCCAGTCTCCTGCCATCAGATTGGGCTTGGTGTGTGTTTACATGACAGATTGGGCCCCAGTGGGAACCTTAATTGCATCATTTCATGGATTCGAGTCAGCGTACCGGCTTACAGGCTGTAAACATGAGTGGAGGACCAAGGCTTTTGATGGAGCTTATGTACTAGCTAACACATAACAACCATACATGCTTTGGTTGGATCATTTGTTGGCTGTGTTCAGGGTGTGAGTGTGGCAGCGTGATGGATGTAAATTGGAAAAGCGCCATGAACCAGATGGTATAAGGTGTAGAAACCATGGTTGGTATAAGGAAGTTAAGTTGGCAAAGTAGAGGGCATCATTTTTAAACGGCATACACTGTCTTTCTTACCTTAAAAAAAAAAAAAAGTATTGATTTGAGTCCTGCGATGAACTGGCGTCTGGTCCAGGGTGGATTTTTGCCTTACACCTAGTGTTCTCATGATAGGGACAGGCTCCACTGTTACCCAGACTTGCATAAAGGTGGAATGTGGTATAATCATGGTGAAAGAGGCAAAGAAGAAGCAAAAGATGACAGTTTCACAAAACTGTTGAATCCTCGATTCCGATTGGTTAGAAGGTGATCTTGAAATTTCTCTAACAGCAGCTGTGACAGTAGTAACAGTTTATACAGGGACTTATATAGTGGATGCTCACATAAATAGATTAAAAAAAAAACATGCATAATTATTAATATGGTGAAATTTCCTGTCTTTACAGTTTGTATTCATGTTCATGATTGATGCTTATAATTCTACACGGAACTGTGTAATAAATAGCAGGTGTGTCGTCCAATCAACAGTAAGTAATCCATTCGCAAAATATGCCTACATTTTCCGTTTTGTCTGATTTGTTAATGTGTTTTCAGATTTGTTAATTTGTTTTCGTATGTGTTATTTTGTTTTCATATTTGTGATTTGTTTTGCACTTCTCGGCCACCGTAGTTTGGCCACAGTAACAGCAGACATGCTTGGCGCACACAAAAGACAGCTTTTCAGGAGAAGCACCTCATACCAACTGTGAAGCATGGTGGTGGATATGTTATGGTTTGGGGTTGTTTCACTGCTTCAGAGACTGGACCGCTTGCACTCATTGATTTAACTATGAATTCTGCATCATATCAAAGAGTGCTTGAAGATAATGTAAGGCCATCTGTCCGAAAGTTGTAGTTGAACCAAGTGGACCTTTCAAGCACACTAGCAAATCCACCAAGGAATGGGCCAAAAAGAAGAAATGGAGGGTTATAGAATGACCTAGTCAAAGCCTGGATCTGAATCCCATTTAAATATTGTGGGGGGATTTGAAATGGGCAGAACATGCAAGAAAACCCTCAAACATCTTGCAACTGAAAGAATATTGCATGGAGGAGCGGTCAAAAACCTTCCAACAAACCTGATGGACAATACTAGCTAATTTTAAAGCTAATTTTCCTTGCGGTTTTGTTTAAGTATATCAACTTTATTAATGGGAACTGTTTCAAAGATGGTAAGATGATAACGTGTTTGCTTGTCCAAATATGGAAAAACACCAACAATTTTCATAGGGTGTACTTTTTTTTCCATGACTGTATATATATGGTTTTCCATTGTTTTTAAAGCCTTTTATCTCCAGTAACATTGATGAAAAACGTCAAAGGCACAAATTTGTTCGAGTCCTAGGCTTCCTCAGTGAGTGTATACTGACAGGAATATCAGAATTCCTCATTCATGGCCACACACACTGCAGCAGTAGTCCTCAATGACTCAGTCATGTAAACACATGAAGTAACAGAATACGCTGCGCAATCAAGGCCGTGACAAGACCAGATACAGAACCGAGGGACTGTCATGCAAGGAAACTACATCAGCTGTTTACTCAATCCCCTTTCAAACCATATCAATACAATTAGACAGTTGTGGCCATTATTTAAAATTATTATACCTTATATCTCCAAAGAAATCTAAGCTAATGAGGGCTTTTCGTGCGAGAAAGATGAACCTGAATAAACAAAGAACAGAGCATGAGTACAAAGTCATAATTTTCGTTTTTTTTTTTTTTTTTTTTGTTCCTTGGTCATTGTTTTTAAACTGTTATCTATAAGAATAACTTCTGTACATGTACAAAGAATTGTAACATACCTCTATCATATCAACCATTCAAGTCAGAGAAATATTTAGTATACAGGCTCGTCATGTTTACCCAGTGCTGGGTTACACTGTTTATTAAAGATAGCCAGACAAGGGCCCTTTGGGGGACAGAAAGAAAACCATTCCAAATGAAAAGAAATGATTCATGCCACAGATAACACATAAACTAAGACGTACCCCATCACCCTGGCTCTCGCTATTTCAGTTGGCTCCAAACACTCCACAGACAACCAGGCATCGCGCGACTCTCTGAATACATTGTGGTGGCTTCGATGATGTGGGTGGTCCTCATTTGTTATGATAACGAGCACTCAATCTGATTGATATTTGGTGATATTCCCTGGGTGATGTGTTATATTTATTTGAAGAATTTAATTAAACACTGTCAGTCTGCACGGCAAAACCGCAAACGTTCATTTAGATCCAGCATATCTCTGTGTGCTATAAACTCAACTCATATGAAGCCTGTTTGGATTTGGCGTACACCCCTGAAATTTGATTGTGTTTGTTTCCCCGAAATCCGCACCTTGTGCGAGTGTGGAGATGGAAAGTTTTTACGACTGAGGTCACTTCTGTCTTCTTCAGGTATTGTAGCGGCAGTATGAGAGTGTGGCATTCAGTGTCCAGGGTTTTAGCTCTGGATTAACATTTTTTGAAATATTGCTCTAGCGGCCACCGTGGCCTCCTTGGCGTCCTCTGAACGTCTCTCTGTGCACTGTACGTTGATGAAAAAAGAAAAAAAAAACCTTCGCTGGAAATTTGGCCAGTGACGCACAAGAAATGAGACACTTCCCAGCACTGAGCCACAACAGACACCAGGGGCACCTACGTAAAGCAATAGTTTGTTTGCACAGAGAAATATTCTCTGATATATTTGCGGCAGGATGCTAAAATATTTATGTGTGCTGGACACTGTGTGCACACTGAGCCCTCTCAGTGTGTCCTTGTA
This sequence comes from Ictalurus punctatus, assembly GCF_001660625.3. Lineage (NCBI taxonomy): Eukaryota > Metazoa > Chordata > Actinopteri > Siluriformes > Ictaluridae > Ictalurus > Ictalurus punctatus. The sequence continues at coordinate 31,679,249 of NC_030418.2, read as the reverse complement.
CCTGTTGTGGACACAGTTTCAGATAATCTATGCTCAGTCATGCATAGAAACAACCAAGTCAGGTATGAAAATCTGAGTCGACATCCAAAAACAATGTTTTTATTTCATTGACAAAAAATGTATATTGTCCAAAACCCCGCCTAAAAAAATGTGTGTTGTGTATGAATTAAAATAAAATACAATGTATGTGTATGAATTAGAATGAATGTATGTGTATGTGTATGAATTCAAACAAAGTACAACTAAATTATACAATTGGTGATGTGGTGATGTTTTTGTTAGTAAACAATTATTATTGTTATTTTTTTAAGAGTGCTATTTATTTATGGACGGTGTCTCTGGTGCCAGCACTTTGTATCAGCAATAGACCTTTATAAAATTTCCCACATTTAAGTAAAAGAAAAAGGCTGTTTTTTTAAGCAGGAGAGAGGGAGAGAGCAAGAGAGAGAGAGAGAGAGAGAGAGAGAGAGAGAGAGAGAGAGAGCGAGAGAGGAAGTGAAAGAGAGGGAGAAAGATAGACAGAGAGAGAGAAAGAGAGAGAGAAAGAGAGAAACAAAGAGATAGAGAGAAAGAGAGAGAGAGACAGAGAGAGAGGGAGAAAGAGAGAGAGAGAGAGAGAGAAAGTGAGAGAAAGAGAAAGACAGAGAGAGCGAGCGAGAGAGAGAGAGAAAGAGAGAGAGAGAGGGAGAGAAAGAGAAAGACAGAGAGAGAGTGAGAGGGAAAGAGAGAGACAGAGAGAGCAAAAGAGAGACAGAGAGAGAGACAGAGAGAGAGAAAGTGAGAGAAAGAGAAAGACAGAGAGAGAGAGAGCGAGAGAGAGAGAATGGCTGGCGAGAGAATGCCTGTTTATTGTGACTGTAACTTATGTGATAATAGGAACTAACTTGTCTCTCTGACGTTCAACAAAATCAAATCTAACTTCAAACTATTAAAATGCCTGATGTTTCATTCATCAGTAAATTAAACGTGGCTGTGGTATAAGCGGAATAACACACTCCAGATCATGCAGTTATATGAAAATAATACACTTAGTGTTATTCCTTATTGTATCACATTACCCTGGAATGGATTATTTCTGCACAGTTTGTCACGTATTATTTAATTACTTACTTATTTAATTAAAAAAAAATGACATATCATGCTTTTTATCCATTTACAGTTACATTGTAATGTTGCAGAATGGCCACAAAACAAGTTTGTTATCTCTTACAACTGTATGTAAATGTTTAGGCACCCCTGGACAATTTTTTTGACTTTTAAAATGAAAAGAAGTAAACACAACCTCTGCGCCAAACTATTTTTTAAAAAGAAAGGTATTTCTGTTCTTGTCTGAGGAAGTTTCACCCACATATTCTTCCTTCTTGGGCCATCTTGCATGCGCAGTATGCTTAAGATCTACCTTCACATTTTCAATCATGTTAAAGTCAGGGAATGTGAGGGCCATTACAGAAGCTTGACTTCACATTTCTTAAAGTAGCTCATGGTGAATTGTGAGGTATGTTTTGGATCACTGTCCTGTTGTAGACGCCAGCCTCGTTTCAGCTTCAGTATCTTGACGGCCTGTCACAAATTTCTTCCAGTATGTTCTATTTACTGGAATAGTTTCTTTCATCTACATGTGCATTGTTTCCTGTGCCACTGATACACCTGTATCACTACACCTGTGTCAGCAAAACTATTACAAAAGGTGCAAATATTCACTGATGCTCAAGAAGGCAACACGATACATTTAAATCCAGGGGGGTGTAAACTTTTGAACAGGATGATTAGTGTACATTATTATTATTTTGTTTACAAATCTTTTTTTTTTTCATTTAGTAGTGCCCTTCAGAAGCTACATAAGATATTTACATGTTTCCCAGAAGACAAAATAATAACAATTTACACCGATCATCCTGTTCAAAAGTTTACACCCCCCTGGATTTAAATGTATCGTGTTGTCTTCTTGAGCATCAGTGAATGTTTGCACCTTTTGTAATAGTCGTGTACGAGTCCCTCAATTGTCCTCGGTGTGAAAAGATGGATCTTAAAATCCTATAGCCGCTGTTGGAAAAGGGTCAAATATACAGAAGATGCTTGAAAAGCAAAGAATATGCAGGACCTGGAGGATTTCTCTGGAGAACAGTCGGCAGTTTAACCGTTCAGGACAAACAAGGGACTCATGAACAACTCTCACACAACATAAACACAGTCGTTGATCCTCCAGGTAACGACACAGTGTTAAGAATAAAGCGTATGTTTCATTTGTGTAAATTCAGTTATTATTGTGTCTATATGTAAACATCTGTTATGTGAAATAGCTTATTCAAGCCAGTACTAAATAAAAAAACAAAATGCAATTTTAACGATCTCTCATTATTATTATTATTATTATTATTATTATTATTATTATTATTATTATTATTAATTATTAACATTTTGCAAATTCTACAAGGTGTATGTAAATTAATGAGACCAGCTGTATATAAACCTCCCCTTCACCATATTCCCTATTATATATGTTTAAGAAACTGTGTCCATGTGTATGCTGTTTCTATAGAAACAATATTGCATGCATTAGTATAAACCTGTGATTTGCTTTGTCATGGAAAATGATTCAATATCATCTGATTAATCACAATTGAGAATTCAACAGTCCTCGGTTGATGCTTTCATCAATAATAACTCGCATTACTGAATCACAATGTATTCTGTTCCTGTCTCTAGATGCGAATTTGTGTACTTTACTGCCCAGTCACCCATTGAGTGTATTGAGGGGGGAAAAAAACAGTCTTGAATCTATTTTTTTTTTCTTAAAACATGCTATACACTTTAATAAACATAATGAAACTTTGGGGAAGACACCAAGATAGCCCTAGTTTTATTTACAATACATGATCAAATTCTTCACATGAAACAGAACAAACATTGCAGACAACTTAAATAAGTTTATGGCATAACTACTTAAATAATGTAGTAAAACAAAACAAAACAAAACAAAAGAAAATGGGTTACTCTATTCACATGACACCTTCCCAGCAGCTCCAATGCAAGTTTCACATTAAGTGCTAATATTACAGAACAGACTTACAGCATAGATTCCTTACATTTACGGAAAAGCAGTGAAGTCAGTTTCACATCGAAGACAACATACTGTCGTTAGTGTACTTCTTCAAAAGAACGTAACACTCTCAGCGGCACTGAGAGCAGAAAGAAGGGCGACTATTGAGACGGTATACTAAATAACACGTGATCCTGATCCTGATTTACGTAATCAAATAAGAGGCATCGGTTCCTCTGAGTAAATGTAGTAGAGCAACGTTCCATCTCTTTATATATATTTGAAGTGAATTAGTGAAATTGACTGGCCACTTTCCGTGACGTGTGACGCTAGAGGTGGTCAATAGTGTACAAAAATCAAGTTCGAGTTCATCAGTGATGAATTAATGCAATTTGAGTAGCAATAGGTTGAACAAATATGGCCTTAAAACAAGTTTTATGTATTATATAAGTATGAAATCAGGTTTTTCTGTATTACATGCAAGTGTCAAATCTGTTTACATTGTCAGCTTGTGATGGGGAGAACCTCTAATCAGTCAGGATAATCACACAGTCTTTTTGCAATGTGGAATGTTCCATTGGCGGTATCATTCATTTTATTGGTGACTCATGCTTAGAGTATATGATTACACATTCTCCTGTTTTTGCCTTTAGGCCTCTTTTTCCTATACTCAGTACAATAGTTCATTATCAAAAGAAAAACACCGATTTGCATCGTTTATCAATGTTAAATGCGACTTTTTTATAGAGATAAATGCCTTCTAATAATCTCACGACTGAATCAAAATGAAATCCAGATATGTTTTTACGATAGCTTTTTTTTTTTCCTACGTATGAAAAAGAAATCAGGAAAGGTTTTTGTGGAAAAAAAAATACACATTGTGAATCCATAGGCTTAATGTAAAACTGCTCTCTAGTAATATTCTCCCCGGTCATATATTATTACACTTAAAAAAATAAAACTTCCTCTATTGAAACAATAGTAATACTATATTACTTTGCAAAGCTAAGTAGTACTTATCTTAGTACAGTACTATCGGAAATGTACAGCACTATGCTTGTTCCCTTTTGACACTGTTAACTGAAGACCATTCAGTGATTGAAGAAAAAAAAAAAAAAAGACACATGGATCTTTGATGAATAAAAAAAAAAAGATCCCAGTGAATGATGGTAATCTATTATTTGTTAATATTATATTCTTTTATACTCGTGGCAGTGTAAGTAGCTAAAAAAATACTGCTGTGAAAATGGTTGTACATACAAGATTTATACAAAGCTAGCTTGTTTCTTTGCTGAAGTTCAAACAGGAACAACAAAAACGTACACAAATCTAATGAAATGTATGTAAATCTATGATACATTATTTATATCAAAAGCAGCGTGCATGGTCATGAAGAATATCAGAAAATCGGTAGAAATATCAGAATCAAAGTGACTGTCAAAAAACTTTTGTGATTTGCAACTTTTCCGTTATACAAAGTACACACCGATTGCAGCCGTCGTCAGGTTAGAGTTGATTTTTTACTAAGACTTTTCTGCAAGAGTTATGAATGGCCTAGACCAAACTTTAAATAAACTGGCATCAAGTCCCAACTAAGTAACTCCATGTATATTGCTGGAATTACACTGGCATTATGTATTTTTACCAGTTCTTTTTTTTATTATCTTGATGATGAGTGGGATAAACTGAGATTTATCAAATGAATAGATACAATGTTTTGTTTGCACATACAATTTTTTTTTTTTTTTTTTTTTTTTTTTTTAAATCATATTGGTTATTCGGCTAAGCCTTTGGTGTGAGGTTATGGATCCAGGGTCATTGTGACTTCCTGTGGCAAGTTTCAGTCAGGTAGACTGTCCATTTGATTTCCCAGAGTGAACCTTGATTATAGGTCTTGGTTTTGTAGATTTGTCATTCATTGTCTGCACAATCGGTTTATAGCCATTTCATACAGACTGTCCAAACTGAGCTTAGATTGTGAGTCCAGTGATGTGAGGCATCTGAAGGGTCCTTTTCACTGGCAAAGCTTAGAAGCAGGAATAAGGGCTGAGTCCTGAAGTATACACAGCAAAGACATAGCTAAAGCACTGAGAGTGCTGGACACTTTAGCATTGTCAAAGAGCTTCTCTTGGACACCCACTCGTATCACTATGTGTGTATGGATGTGTAACATGACACATGGGACAGTGCTTGTGTATCAGAAATGTGGCGCATTAAATATGCAAATATAATTCTGAACCAATAGCTATTATTTGCACTGAAACTCAGTGTGGGATCTTTGTCAATAATTTAATTTAGAAAAAAAAAAGGAACCTGCTAAATGTCAGGATGAGTCCATGTGGTTTACCCAAACAACAGGAATTTGAATGCATCAACCAAATTTGGGAGTAAATACCAGCATTAGTTGACCAATGATGGTCCACCACATGGGCAGTTGGTGATGATTGTGGTAATGAAGATGGGATGCAGTTGGAGGTTGGGGGTGTTGGTGTACTGAAGGCAAACCCTCAAAAACACCTCCTTAAAGTTCGGCCTTCAGACCGGAGTAGAGGAGCTCTGTCTCCCTGCCCTATCTAGACAATGTAACTAGTGAGGTCCAGCAGATATGATGTCATGTCAATGATGTGATCCAAAATGCCATCTTTGTCCCGATCTTCTTGTACACCTTGCTCTCCTTTCTCACACTGCGCCCCGGAGAAGCCTTCCTTACAGAAGCACTTGTTGGGTTCGATGCAGACGCCACCGTTTCGGCATGCAGGTTCACACTTAGCTGTGAAGGATGAGCAGAAGACTGTGTTTCTCCGTGCCTTTCGCTTAACACCAGTATTAATTATGATATGTAAGGGCATTTGTGTGTCTGTATGTGTCTCACCTCTTAAGCAGAAGGGACCCTCCCAGCCATTGTTGCAGCAGCATTTTCCGGTGGGAGTGCAGTGGCCATTTCTGCATTCCCGAGAACAGGAGCTGCTCAGCATCTCCGGAGCTTCCACCGGTCGCCTGCATTCCTTAGGTACCTGAGGTCTGTAGAAACATCACACACTGAACATCACACACTGTTCACCACACTGTTACTAAGAATCATTTCAACACGAGAAATAATGGATTGTAGGATTAGATTCCTCCCAGCGATGATCAATTGTTATACCACAGCATTGTTAAATTCTCAGATCTGATTGGTCAGTTGATCTACCAACAGTATTGCAGCTGCAAATCACAAGATAATATGAATGTGCTTCTTCTAACACATTGTTGTTTCTATAACAACAACTGTACAGAGTTTGCATGTTCTCCCTGTGCCTCTGGGGTTTTCTCTAGGTAGTCTGGTTTCCGCCCCAAGTCGTTATAAGCTAATTGGCATTTCCAAATTGTCTGTAATGTGTGAATGTGTGTGCAATTGTGCCCTGTCCAGGGTGTCCCCTGTCTTGTGCCATAAGTTCCCTGGGATAGGCTCCAGGCTCCCCCGTGAACAGGTGTAGGATAAGCGGTACAGAAACTGGATGGATGGATGGTTGCTGATGATAATCATTGATATGGTGACATTTTCTGTGAGGAAGGTTTCTTTAACACTTTTGAAACGTCTCCAATGTCAGCCCAGTCAGAAGTAAAGCTGTAACTAAGTTTTCCAAGAACTTGTGCTTTGAGGTTTTTGGCAACATGAACGGGCAGCATGAATGGGCAATTTTTTTGTTTGATTAACTTCAATAGTGAGAAAAAAAGTGATGTTGTTACAATGTAAAGAATAACAGGAACTAACCAACTTCAGGATGTGTTGATATTGGAAAATAATCAACTTCGGGGTGGTAAGAGCAACTCCGCTTTGTGTCGGGCTGCATCACACCACCCTCATTTGCTATTTTCCTATAACAACACACCACCAAGTGCTTTATTTATTACTTAAGCAATGATAAATGAACACCCTGAGACACATATTGATCAGGGTGGATACACATCTCACTGTCTCAAGACGCGAAAACGTGCAAGCATGGAAAGAAAATTATTATTGCTAGCAAAGAAGACTTCATATGATGGATGACGGCACGTTTCTTTTGGCCTAGCAACATCTGGAAGTGGAAACAGTACCGTTTTGTGTGTAATGGGGCTCGAAGGCGAAACCTCGCCATCACGCTGAGTAGCTACTAATGAAACTGTGAGAGCTGCAGCTCTTCAAACAACCTAATGCCTCCACACACCGGCTAATGAGCCAGGCGAATCTCTTCAAGGCTGTCTATTACTGAGCGGGCAGACCTGTTGACATACCCAACAGGCACACACATACACACACACACACACACACACACACACACACACTCGTACACTGTAATTGGACTCCGCTGAAGCAGTGACTATGAGGAACAGGCTGAAGAGCACTTAGTTAGTTCACATCCTGTGTGTTTCACTGGGAGTGGTGCCTGGGAAAGTGAGGTGGCCAGCATGTGAGGAAAGTGGAAAACTGAAAGCAAGCCACCATTTAGGCCTTTCTCTACAAGTTAGCACTCCCCTGGTTCTAATGCGACGAAATGTTTAAGAATCCTTCACTTTTGGGTTGAGGATTTCATGACTTAAGTGTATATGTGTGTGTGTGGGATGCTGGAACCAGCCTGACAGCCTCAGTGACTGATGGCAGGAGTAGGGTGGTAACAAGGGGCTTCTGGCAGGCTGTATTCGAAGGGTGGGGTGGGGTGGAGGGGATCTGAAGGGGGTAGCAGGGGGTAGTTCCCATGCTTCCCACCGCTGCTTTCACCACCCGCATCAACTCTCCCCTTTCTCTCATCCGCACTCGTTTTTTTTGTGCTGTTGTGACAGGCTGTACGTTGTTAAAACAAAAAAAAAGAGCCAGAGAAATAAGGGGAAAGAAACTGAGATGGAGGGTGGAAAAGAAAGAGCGAGAGAGGAAGAGAAAGGAGAGAAAGAGGTGGTTCCCCGGAGGATTGGGCTAACGCCGTTAATGACGCGGGGGTCAGCGCCGCTACTAAACAGTTTGCATTACTGGCAGGGTGGCCGTGAAAACAACACCTGCTGCTGCAGCCCTCGACAAAGGCAGCTGGGTCAACAGGCACTGTGGGAATGTATCAACTCTGGGAGGCCACTTGCATAAAACACAGACTGATAAATTAAAGGCGGGCCATGGCTTATTAGTTTAAGGCCTTCCTGGAGCCTGCCGTTCCTCCGCACTGAATAGGAGGCTGAACACATCAGCTGCTGGGATGCTTTTTGTCCGGCCCTTTGAGTATCCTGATCCTAGTACAGATTGGAAACTTACAGTACCTGTAGTAGTAAGGGTCCTGTATTCTACGAGCCTCTAACAAAAAGATTCCAGGAGGTGATGAATCCAATGCGTATTAAGAGTGGAAAACTCTGTCTCACATTTAATTTCAACTTCATTGTGACCTTGATTTGTTTATTTCAATAACCTACACTAGGCATTTTCTAGTATGACCCATTGTTCTATTTAAAACATTTTCTTTATTCAAATCTACTATGAAAAACACGAACTCTACATTCGCACTATTAAGCGACAAGCCACTCATTTTGCTTGTAGTTTGTCTCTAGTGGGTGTGTGCGCTGTCCAAATGATTTTTCCCTGATGACAACCGTAGTAGCTATATATAGCTTCTAAATCTTCTAAATTACTGGGTAAACACAAATTAAATACTGCCCTCATTAGTTTTAAAATTGGTTGCTTGACATATATGTTATGTGATAGGTTTCTTTATTGTCAGAAAAGCAAAGCAAACTAACTGTACTGTACACTCACCAGCAGCACCAGCAATTTCTATTCCCTTCCAAGATTGAATTTTCTTTGTAATGTCTCTATACACTTTGAATGAAACATCATGTGTACTGTAACAGCAAAGTGGGAACTAATTGCTCAGAGGAAATAAAATTGTGAGTGAGGAAGAGAAGAAACGTCTGACTATACATCTAACTGGACTGAATCACTTGTGCCAACGTTTGGATTTGTCACTCTAATGGATCATACTTAACTGGAATAGAATTAAGAAAATATGCATTAAAATTGTCATGTTGCTGTAATCATAGCTCAGTCTCTCGTATTGTACTGTATATAGAAAATTAATGGTTGTCTGTTGACTTGTTGATTACTAGTGTAACATAGGGATAGTAGAATGCACGTAGGGTTTATTTTTCATCAAATATTTGTAGTATTTTTTTTTTTTAAATGAATAGCTGATGCATAAACCTACGTATATAAAGCTGTAAATATGTTTGGTGCATCAATGCAGAGTCCTTCATGACAGAATGGATTATCTTTTCCCATTGCCATTGAGAATATACACATACAAAAACCTAGGAGTCCCACAACACGTGCATTTTTCTCAGAAGACAGTTTTACTTCCTGGGATTTAACTTGCTGAAATTGACAATAAAACAGTGGAGTTATCCAAGCAGTGGGGTGTACTGTGGGAGTTACATACATCATCCATGCCAGAATGAGCTTCGTCACGCTGCTCGCTGCAGTCCCTCTATCCTTTTTTTGTCATCTCTCGCTATTGTCCGGCAGTCTTTGTGAGTACATTGTGTCAGAAAAATTTACTGTGTATTGTAGCTGTAGGCCATTCAGTGACACTGAGAAAGGGCTTTGTCAAAGGGAAGGACGTGGTGGAGAGTTTGTGAGATTTAGGAGACAAAGTCAAATAAAGGGGTCTTTGGCAAAGAATTAGGGGTTATAGAACCAGAAAATGTGAACAGTTTTTATACGTATTTGCATCCTACTTCTTCTTTCACACATCCCTGGCTTTCTCGCTCACTTGTGCACACACACGTGCATACCTCCAAGCCTGTAGAGAAAGCCCTGAAGTGATTTGTGGCTTCCATAACGAAAGTACTTCATTAAAAGGCTTATAAAAAGCCCATTCAGAACACAAGAGCTCAGCACTGAAATCCAATACACTGAAAGGGCAAAGTCTGCACGAAACGTATGCTTTATATACTATGTTTTACTTTACAGTATGCTCTAAGGCTCCATTGTAAGGTTTAGTGACCAAAAAGGACCCACCGCAGGCTGCTGACTGCTTATTAGGAGTTTAGAATTACTTAGATGGGAAAACAAAAAAGCTATTAGCTTCTTTGTTGCTTTGCAGATTTTTTTTTTTTTTTATAAAATTGCGTTGCTTTGTAGATTAATGAAATTAAGAAAAATATTTCAACAGCAGGAAGGCAGGAAACTTGAGCAAAACATCTAGGCTTTCCACTGCCTTTGACCTAATAGACTTCCTACTGGGCTTAAAAGGGGAGAGTCAATTTATGAACTGTCAGAAATGGAATTAAAGGGGTTTTTCTCGCACAGCAGGTATGTCCTCGACGTCAAAAGTGCAAGTGAACATTCTCGTAAAGCACTCAGCACATCTAAATAAGTCTGCTCACATTTGATTAGATGTGATACGTTCCCCCACTCATGTTACTGAAGCCTCACTGCTCGATAAAAACAACACAGCGGATCGAAATCAAAACATGATGTGTTTGTTTTGAAGCCCTTCAATTCTGACAGATGCAAGATCAAAGACACAGAATGTTTACAACGCTAAGAAGTCGCAGGTACGTCAATGCGAGACCACCCGTCATGACGGTTCAAGCGAGGTTAGTGGTGTGATCTGCTCTCCGTCGTTTGGTAATGATATCCCGTTAACTGACAGGGTGTGTAAATCAGCACACCCAATACCGTAGTTCCTACAGACTAAACAACCCCAATCAATCATGGAAAGTATTGTTCATTGGAAAAAATGCAGCATTACCAGAAAACATAAATTAAAAAAAAGAGAGTGCGAGGGGCCTGGGCAAGGAGGAAACATCTGTTGCATAATTAATTGAGTTAGACTTGGGTGGCACTGTCATTGCCTAGGAATATTTATAAAAGCGCTGGTTCTGATTGTGTTTCCGACAAAACAAAAATGGTTCAAGAATTCAGTTTTGGGATATGTTAAAATGAGGCATAACTGTATTTTCTTTAGCTTCTAGAGTATCCTCACCTGCTGAGAGAAAGTCTCAGTGAAGAAGATATATTGTAGAAGCAAGAGCGGAGAAATGATTTGATCATTAGCATGTTCCCTATAATATGTTTGATACAAACAATTCAAAAAAGTTTTGCTGGAAAAATGATAAATATATTTTCAGTAAGGAAGAGACTTTCAGGAAGAAGTTCATGCCTGCTGTATTAGTCACATCAACCTGAGAACAGCAAGAACCTTGATGGTATCTGGTAGATTTTAGGTGGATTCAGTTCTGAACACTCCCTGACATATGAATGTTCTCTGCCGTTATAAGGAAAACATCCCTCCTGTCGATGACAGGTGTGCAAGTCTCGTCAAAGCTCGGAAAATATCCTCAGTAGACCACACATGCTCCCCAGTTAACCAGTGATGCCTGAACTGCACTGACAGTGTTGGTGTTAGAAACACATTACACTAACATTTGGAAATGGTATGCTTACTCTCCAATTATGGCTGAGGTTTGTGTTGGCTGAGGCCGGCAGTTGCGTGATGATTTGTTTAAAGGGGTACAGTCCTTGTGTGTGTGCATGCAAGAGAAAGAAAAAGAGAGAGACAGAGAGTATGATGTACTTAGAGCTAAAGAATGCAAAAAAGCTACAATAATCCCAAACTCTCATTCCGCTCTTCTTGTTGTAAGCTTAATACACAGGCGATCACTGAACATGAGTGGTGGACAGAAACCAGAGTCTTATTTCACAAGACAATAATTTAACATTACGTCAGAGGGATGCTGAAATGGCCCAGGCTCACATTTGTGGAATGAAGGCAGAGGTATTAGTGCTGAACATTGCTGACTATGTTGCTTTAAGGCAGATTTTTTCCCCCTCTGTAACCTACCATGGATGGGCTCGTGCTTCCATTTCTAATTCTATGCAGTTTCAAAGTCTATACTAAACCTTAACATTGGGACAAGTATTCATTCATTCATTCATTCATTCATCTTAAGTAACCATTTTATTCAGGTCAGGATTGCAGAGGATCCTGAGCCTCTCCTAGAAATATTGCTTGTGAGATGGCAATATAGACTTTGGATAGGATGACAGTTCATCACAGTATACCATGCACACACCTATTCACACCATAGAATAGACTTGCTATTTCACTTCCTGGTATTTTCTTGGAAATGGGAGGTAACCAGAGAACCTGGAGGAAGCCCATGGAGAGAACATACACATAAACTGCACACAGACAGTAACCTAAGCTCAAGATTGAAACCTGTAGCTCTGCTACCTTGTAAATACAAGGGTACTTTAATATTTATAGAGCTTGTTTAGTTGGTGGAGAAGTGTCCAGATGTTTGGAAACAAATTCTGCAGTTTAGTGGATCTTGAAAGATTGCTACCATCCAGACACAAGAGTGGAAAGAGCTTTGTAAGATTAAAACTTTCTGTACCTTTTAGGGTCCACCAGCTTGTAGAGCCTCCCAGTGTGTGACGGCATGGCTAAGCTTTTGCTGGACGCCAAGATGTAGACCTCACCTGGTGAAAAGTACGATTGGGAAACCATGAGAATCTGATGAGTGCAAGGCTTGCTTCATCTACTATGTGAAGTTCTCAACCCTGCTCCAGGAGTACCTGCATAATTTAGTGTTTTTCTTGTTCCCAACACCCTTGATCCACCTGTGATCTAGTCAAATAAAATGGTCTTCCCTCCACCATGTTCCTGTGGATCAAGGATCAAATGGATCCTTAGAATTGGGGTTTTGTGAGTTCTCTAGCTTGCAGAGCTGCATTTTTCAAGTCTCAAACATTTTGAATGAAACCTTCTCATGTCTGAGCAACAAAGAGTATATTGCCATCCCTTGTAGACCTCCACTGCTTGGATGGCAAAAGGATAGCGCCTTGCTCTGCTTGTTCTAGGCATTTGGAGCAAGTAGTTCATGTTCCCCTGTGATAAGAGGTCAAGTGGGATTGTACAGAATGATGAAACACAGGCTTGCTGTGAGTCACTTGGAGGTTTGATTTCCAGTGAGGCCTGCGATCCAATCTCTATGTTCTGACATGGAGGAACTACGTTATTGAACTTGGCACACGGTCCAGATAAATGACAGTTCAAGAGAGTACAGAGGCTGTTATCATTGGGTGTAAGGTTAAATTTGTGGTTTGGTTGGTGAAGGTAATTGCAAATGGAAACCCTAGTCACTGACAAATCGTTCTGACCTTTGAATCTTGGTCATATCGTCTGTCAGCAGAAAGAGAGAGAGACAGGAAGTCATGTGCCAGGAAGTTAAAGTACTCTGTCATAATGGAATGTGCCATGGAGGAAAGGTATTTTGGAGTAGTAGCTGGCTTTCCGCTATGACCCCGGCAATCCCTGTTCTGTATCACTGAGATGTCTTTTTAAAATTTGACTCATTTTTGCCACCAAGTCATTTGTATCCAACATCCTGTATCCAAGGCTTTTTATTATTTTAAAAACGCTAATCCGGACTAATGAGCAAGGTCCTGAATAATAATAATAATCAGATTATTATTGCATCTCAAACCCCTTACATGCTCAACAGTGATCAGAATGATTATCTAAACAGAAATTAAACTGACCTAGTTCGTCCTCTCCAAACCCCAGGATGTGGCCTACTAATGTGGAACCACATGAACTGCTACTTCCGACGCAGAATGGCTTCTCCTGCCATGGCCGGTCCTCAGCAGGCCTCTGGAGTATTCTGAGGTTTCTGAAATACCAACATGGTGCAAATTTCATCATCATGCCACTGAGAACAGATTTAACATGTGCAAAATGTGGCTTCTAAGAGCAACTAGAGAAAAAGTCATTTTTAAGTAAAGTAGGCATCTTATAATATTCTCTAATGTTATATAGAATTAGTAGATGTAGAAGTTGAGAAACACAACAGTTGTGTTAGTGTTAGTGTGAAGTGTTAATGATATGTGGTTGTGAACAAATGACACAATCTCAATTTCACTGAAAAAATAATCCCTTTTCCTCTATGGGTTGGGTGGAAATGTGTATACTTTGACACGCAAAACCACCGGAAAGATGTCACTTGACATCTGTAATCATACAGATGACTGTAGAGCTAACTCCCTAAACCTTGGTTACAATCACCACATAGGAAAAGGCTAAGGAGATCTGTTTTAATTGAGTTATTTTTTTTATGCAAACATGTAACACATTCAAAATTAGCATTGGACTTAATTATCTTACCCATTTTTGTCACCAAATACATAACTTCCATAGAGCCTTCTTGACTGACAGCCTCTGTAGATGAATCCACCAACAGGGAGAGCACCACCAATAGACTCCAAGTCAAAAATAGAGGGTTCATTTTCTAGGAAAAAGAACCACACAAATATATCACGTTAATTATCTGAAAAGCAACAGCGTACCAATGTTCATATATATATATATATATATATATATATATATATATATATATATATATATATATATATATAAATAAAATTCTGCATACTTATATACTGTTATAGGCCATAACTCTAAAGACATAAAAGTTCTGCATTGTAATGGAAAGAAGCTGCTCAAACCTTTTGCGTTCTGCTATTATATCACACTATATCATAGCAAGACTTTAACAAAGACACTTTTTGCCTACTTGAAAAACAAGAACGTATATGCCGTATTTCCAACAATCTTTCTGAATGCCAGTGGAGGAGGGTTTTAATGACTCATGGCTTGGGAACATTAAATACAACTTTTTTTTCATTTTTTTTTTTTTATGTGTAGCTGACTGTGTTCCTTTTCACAAAATGGCATCATTAACATCCAGCTTGTGTGAGGGAGAGTCCAGTTTCTAACAAGAGTTTGTGTACTGTGTGTTTGAGAGAGTGTGTATAGCAACATAAGTTATAGCCACTTTGGGAATGGCCAGTATTATAATGTTGCAGTCAGCGTGTTGTAAAACTACTCAGTGCTGTTTAATGAACCTATACTTTCAGCATGGTGATGTTTTAATAGTGTAAAAGGACCTGTAATTTGCACATTTAGTAGACCTTCTTTGGGGCATGTGCTGGAGGGGAATATACTAGGATGGGGCCATATGCTAGAATGAACATTGCCCATGGGGGCAGAAATGTAGCTATCTAAGACAACTAATTTTTAGATTTGAAAGGAAATAACATTCTTCAGATCTTCTGGTACTGATTAAGCTCTCAACCATATGGGTTGTTCTGAACTGTGCCAAAGCACCATCTACATGTTAATTGTGTCTGACAACGATATATCATATTCAAGAACACAAACGTGCATTCCACTGGCAACACTACATAACCCCTTCGATTTGCAAGTATTTATGTTCTTCATTTCTTCTCCACAGTTGGAGATGCCTCAAAGGCCTTATCATCACATTCTGAAAGAATGTATTATTGTATCCTAGAAATGAGAAATTAAAGCGCTGAACTATTTTAGAAAGAGTGGTGATGGAGAGACGGTTTGACTCCTGAATAATGCTAATGTGGTTATAAAGACATGAAAACTAGTTAAGAGCTCTACTATAGGCATACCATAGATAGACATACCATAATCTTTTCCTTTGCTGATCTGCAGGATCCTCCCTGTTGTTGTGTTTCTTCCTGTCGTATCAGTGCACAAGATCAGGAGGCTCCCATTGGTGTCCATGCGAAGTTTATCCACTGCACACCTAAGACAGGATGTTGATTAGGGCAGCTATTAGGCAATGGCAGGAATACAGCGTGTATTACTTATTAGAGCTGGGTGAAATATTCCGCTTATAGTAGTGTTGATATAAAACCAGTGGAATTCTGATTAACCCCAATTTCTGATTATTGAAATTTAATCAAGCAAGCAAAACTTGGATGGTGCCAAATATACAATTGTTTGGTTTTTCACTGGCACTACAGAGGCAATATAGCTAACAATTGTAACCTAAAATCTTTTTATTTTTCATTTAAATCTGCTGTGAATAAATTTCCATAAAAAAAAAAAGTTTGGTTTCAGTTTGGCATTATTGTACTCAGTCCTCAATGTTTCTATGAATTTGAAGGCAGAACTGTAGCAGAAAGCGAAAAGTTTTTGATGATAACCTACAGATGACAAATGATTAAGCTGCCAGAACAGCTTCAGTATGCCTTGGCCTCATCTCTGGAAAATTCCTGGAGGGTTGAACATTGTTTTTTCAAAAGATTTTTCCATCAATTAATGCTTTGATGATGGCGGTGGAGAGCGCTATCTTAACACATTGCTCCAAAATCTTCCATAGGTTTTATGTTCACTTGAAATCTGGTGAGTGTGATGGCCATAACATATAATTTACATGATTTTAATACTCATCAGTGAACCCTCATGCCAAGTGGATGGGGGTGGAGTCATCCTGGAAAAGACCACGCCCATCAGAATAGAAAGGTTTCATCATAGGTTAAGGGTGATCAGTCAGAAGAACTTTGAATTGATTTACAGTGACATTTCCCTCTAAGCAGAGAAGTCAAGCCTAACCATGCCATCACAATAAATGAATGCCCCCACAGCATAACTGAGCCACCGGATCCTTTAATTTGTCAGCTGTCTACAGTTACAGACTACTTTATAGTTACCTATTATTTTAGAGATTATAAAATGTAACCGTTCTCTCTGAAGCAAGTATATAGCAGTAAGATAGCAATAGTAGCCAAAGCAAACATCAGAAAGCAACCATGTCTTTAATTCAGATGGCTCTAGAGCTGTGGTCACCAACCTTGTTCCTGGAGATCTACCCTCCTGAAGACTTTTGCTCCAACCATAATCATGCCCACCTGACCATCTAATCACTGCCTTAAGAAATTCTTGATCAACTAAAACAGGTGTGTTAAATTTTGGTTGGAGATGAAACCTGCAGAAAGGTAAGTTTCAAGGAGGAGGGTTGGTGACCACTGCTCTAGAGAATAGACTATACCAAACCTCAGTAGTTCTCCATATTATATTTATGACCTGCTCTGTACTCTGGAAGTTTCTGAAGCATCCTCATACTGTCACTCACCTGCCAGGATCATGCAGTCCATGGGCGAATATTTCTGGTGGTTGGTTGGTGCTGTTGAAGTATGGGTTGTCCCCTGGAATGACGTAGGGAGTGGAGCATTGTTCCGTGTCGACATCCACCCTCAGAACTGATCCAGTGAAGTCACTGCAGCAGCAAATCTCTCTCTTAGTAGGTTGGCAGAATCAGAGGAACGTAGCTAATATCAAGGTCAAACACATTCTACACTGACAGGTCACTACTCATTACTCAAATGTTGGATTCTGATCGTATGGTTTTAGAGCTTTAAAAAATGTGAGGATTAGTGTTTTCAATGCTCTATCATATGTAAGGGTTTGCTATGTGTTACTGTGACCCTCCAGTACTAGAAGCTGATGCTCCAGCTGTACATTTTTGGTAGAATCACCTCAATCCGTCCATCTCCTCCATATCATCCAAAGTGATCATCCCATCACCCAGAAAGATATGCAAAAGCCCATCAGGTCCAAAAAGCAGCTGCCCACCCAAGTGCTTTCTGTGGAGCTCAGCAACCTCCATTAAGACTCGATAGGTCCTAGTGTCCACCTGGTTGGGGTTTTTCCTTTAGAGAAACATTGAGAACATTCAATATACTCTAAGTCTATTTCATCAAGTACCATTATCTCTCTGTGCCAAATGATCTGACTATATTCTTTCCTCATGACAAACTTTATTTTTTCTATAAAGTTTATATAAATTCCTGAGAAATGAATTTACAATTTATGAATTTATTACCTCTTGCATATTTATTTGCCGGGACTGTACAATAGTATAAATACCAATACTGCAAAACCTTCAAACCTTTCAAAAGCTTTTAATGATTCACAGTTTCTATTTTCTTGAGTGCTGTATAGTTGAATGAAATATATCACTCTTGATTGCAATATTGATGTGCTTCAGCTTTGAGACTAGTCATAAAATGCAATAATTAAACTAAAGTTTCCTTTCTTAACTGCTGCATGTTTTGCAATGCAGCAGAAAAGAATTCCAGTCAATGAAATTGTTTAATTATGCACTGCCATTAAATCTCTATAAAAACATCCATCACTGTCATAAAATACTTTACAACACCCTTGGCAGCCAAAAACCTGGCTTCAAAACCACACATATCCTGAAACATTTAATAACAATCATTAAACCAATTTTATTTCCCTCCTACCCCTCAAACTTGGTCAGTCTGAGATGTGAGCAGTGTGTAAGTGACTGACTGTTACCTGGACACTGTATACTCGACCACACGAAGAATGTGGTCATGAGGGCCGATGGCCCAGCGCTCCTGGTTCGTCGTGTAGGAGACGTAGAGCTTGCCGTTTTTCTTATAATTGGGGTGGAATGCCAGGCTTAGCAAGCCCCTTTCATCTCCTCCCTGCAAGTCAGATGGGGAGCACAAAGAATCTAGAAGTTAATTATGTTCCTTTTTTAAAAGCCAGCGTAGGGCCAGGCCTAAAGCCAGGCCCCCCATGTCCCTTTCTGTCCCTCTCTTTCTTATTCTCTCCTTTTCTATCTCGCTCGCTCCATATGGGAGCCAGTTACCCCCATGCCCTCTTGCTCCAGCTCTCTTTTATTCTCGCCCCCCTTTCTCCCTCCTTGACTACTGCATTACAAACAATTATAAAACATTTGACTCCCAGCAACCCCCTTCTTTCTGGTCCTCCTTTGGGTTATGTGTGGCTCATTTTTGGGGCGAGGCCCCTCCATGATGCTTGGGCCCTCCCTGCAGCCTCCACCACACTAGTGATTTGTGTGTGTAATCTTTGGGGGGATATCCGCGAATGCAGCGGTGAGAAGCTGAAAGAATTTATTAGCTCACTGGCAGTTCATAGAGAGCACAAAAAGCCCAGGAGTCCTTCAGCCGAAGCTGTGGGCCTCCACCTCCTTATTCCATCCCGACCCCCACCCAATTCCCCTCCCGCCCCCTGTTTTTTAATCCGTGCAAAATCTGAGAGGGGAGGAAAAAGGAATTGGAAAAAAATAAAAATAAACAAGGAGCAAACTGCCAACTCCCACTGTCTTGGCAACATGTTTAGAAAAGCAATGAAATTGCTTGTGTAATAGGTAAACCTTTGTTTCACCCCGGGGGCAGCTACATCAGTTGTCACAACTCTGGTGGTCTACTCATCATCGTCAGCTGTAATAAGCAGCTGTATCATTTCAGTCCCTGACCAAACGATCAGGTTGTGCTTTCATCTCTCTCTTTCTTGTATTGTTAGGCAAATAAAAAGAATGAACAGAATGCCAGGCGTATGTGTTCAGAACGTGTGAATAACAACATTTCAGGCGAGCTTGTTTTTGAACAAGGATCGCCGAGATTTAGCGCTTTGGGATCGGACGTAACATGGGAGGAGTGTTTTCACCCCACAGTGAGCCAATACAGCGTGTCCAATAAACAAATACAGCATGCCGTCATGTCAGTTATGCGGCATTCCTTTCTGATATTTCACAGGAATTGAGTAAAGAGAGGTTTTCTGTGAACTGCTTGAGTTAACTCTGTGGTTCAGCCCGCAGGATGAGCCAAAACACACAGACCATAAATTGGTCAGAGAAGCTCTGTTAGGCTGCGCTGAACTAATCCAAGTTGGACAGGCCAGTGGCACAAATGCGGACACGAGTCTGCACCATCTCTGGAATGCTTTTGAGGGGAGTGTAAAAGATCTTCAGAGACTCGAGTAATCACACTCCAGAGTCCTTTCAATTTGACCGCAAGTGTGGGAAAGCCGTGAAAGCTGACAGATAAATAATGACTTATGGTCTCATTAAGCTCGATAAGACTTTTTTTTTGTGTGATTTATTTATTTATTTTTATTAAATGCCTGTTCCTGATTTGGCAGGTACAATGCAATTGAAAGAATGAATGTAAATATGTTTCCTATTACTTTGTTGAACCACCTGATTCAAATGTAGGACTGATGTCATGACCCAAATACAAAAAACAAACACGTGGAGGTCAAGACAGGAATTCCACTGATTTTTATGATCTCCAGCCAGGGACCACTGAGTATGCAAGTGGGGCAAACCCCAATGATGATACTGTGTGGCAAGAAGGATCCACTCCTCTGGATTCAAATTAACAGCTGAAGTGTACTGAAATGAAGCCAAAATCACTCCATTGTGGTCCATTTATAATTTGAAGAGTTGGAATACCAGTGGGGGCAAGTTGTTGGCAGACTCGCACCCAGTGAACAGGTCTGCTTAATTGCAACACTGACACAAGAGTCCCCATCTTAAGCCTAGACACTCCAACCATGTATTTACAACCTCCTCAGGAATTTACAAGCTGGACATATTGTAAGATATCTTTCTTACAGCTACCATAACAGATTACTCAAGTTAGTGGGAATTGAGCAGGCTATGATATCTTTCATGATTCTCTTTTTAACTCAGACTGAACTTTAAGTGCATTATACCAACACCAATTTCTTTAAAATACCTTCCGAACAGACATTTAGCATATCTAGTGTGTCTGTTTTACAATATCCAGATTCAGGGAAGCAAGCAAGCAATGGCCATAAGAGCCTGCCCTTACAAGTGTTCTGCCAGTAGTGGAACCAGAGCCAGGAAGCGAGAACGGGATGTGCTACAGACACAAACTGCACAACACTCCCCCTAAATTTCATACAGTCATTGGCAGTTTTCTGGTTTTTGGTTTTCAAGGTTTTACATAGCTTAGCTTGCACATTGCTGCAGTGCACCATTTGATCCTGGTGTGCTTGGGAAATCCTACATAAAAAGCATTATCCAGGAGCTGATTGAAAGAAGAAGGAAAAAACATGCATACCTCAAAAGCTACCTGAACTCTTGATCCCCCAACTTGGGGCTTTGGATTCACACACATCTAGTGTTCCATCGCCTCCAAAACACACACACACTCATACACCTGTTATTATACATTACTGGAGCTGGAAATGGTGTACAATGGAAAATTGTATGGAAGACCGCAAATCATAATGTTTTCGGCCACACTGTTCATTCCTCAAGAGCTAAACTTTCTTCTGGAAATCAGGACAGTGCTGGGGGAAGTTAAGTCAAGTGAGATGACAGCAGTGGTCGTTTCCTGAAGTGATCTGTTAAAAAAGAGGGGGTGAGAGGGAGGAAAAAGGCCATTTGTCAAAGCTGGGGTACTTATCTCAGACAGGTCTGAGAGCCCTTCTTGCTCATCTGACTGAAAAAACCCAACAGCTGTGTGTGTAGTGTGACAGAGAGCATGACATGCCATGAACTATTTGCTTCAGCAAGAAATACTTTATTGCAGCTGGCTGCCCTCGCTCTGGCAATAGAGCCATGCTCACGTTGCATACAGATGTCTTCATCTCTGCTGCCATGCACCCCGGACTAGCAGACACAACAGCGGAGCAGTCCCGTGCTTTTGCTGCTAACAATTCAACGTGCAATGAATCAATTCTAAACTCTTAATCACCATCTCCCTCACACAAATATTTTAAAAGATCAACACATGCTCCGGGTCTTTACATGTCACCATGAGGACTGGAGTTCATTTGGGCATCTGGAAAAGCTTGACTCAATGCAAACCCAAAACAAGTTAATTGGCGAAGCACCGGTGCTTAAGCGCAGTCTTGCTCTGTCAAATCCAGGCAACGTTAGCAGCTGGTTAACCTGGTAAACACTGCACAGCTGTGATGGTGTGGAGGATTAAACTGAGCAAGATCATTATCCCACAATGCACAGCTGAATAGGAATAAGTTTCAAACAGCAAACTGAGAAACTGCAAACAATTCAGATTAGCCAGTTGGCTGGGTTGTCAGCTGACAGGGTTTAATTGTCCCATTTAAGCACTGAGGGAAAGCTGAACGACATTGCAGGATGGTTTAATAATTGCAGAGAAAGAAAACACTGGTTATTGACTCTTCATATATAAAGAGGTCGAGAAGAATCATTGTGTCTAAGTTTCTTGGCAAAAGGGCAACAATGCAAACTATGTTAGTCCTAAAAAAAGGATCATTAGGAGTAATGATCATAGAGATGGAATATACATGTGTTTCTGGGCCCTTGGGGCTGGAGAGACAGCAGATACAATTTAATCAGAGAACACCCACAGCGCTTGAGGGACCTCCCTATAGTGGACGGCGCATTGTTTCTGAGTTGGTGTAATTGGCAGCGGGAGGATTGACGGTTTGAGGAAACATAGAACATTAGAATCAAAGTTGTGATAAAAACACTATCTACTTTTCCTAAGGAACCAGGGGACCTACCGCGTACACAAAGAGAGCAACATCCTGTTGATGCTTTGTGTAAACACCATCCGTTCTGTGTAGCTCTCTACGATAGCAGCCAATCTTCACTGAATAGGACTCTTGGGGACTACCAGGGCTTGAGACTCCCCTAATTTTGACATAATGAGTGTTGGATCCACAGCCAATTATGTTTAATTATGATAAGGTGCACAAGGTCTTCCTAGCGAAGCGTTCGCATGTCAAATTCACGGAAGCCCATAATCACTCTCTCTGGGGAAGCACAAGAAGCATGCGACAGATGTAAACTTCCTGTGCAAACGTCGACTGCTTCCTCCATCTTGGGACACTTTTGCAAATAAATGCCTTTAAACAGAGTGCATTTGTAATGGGGACAGATAAACATCCGAAGTGGCACACTGCAAGGCTCCTGCTGACGTATGTGAGGATATCCTATAATCATGTGGCCACATTCTCCTATTTCTCAGAAATTAAACATATAAAGTTGTCTCTAATGGCAGGGGCATATACAATAACTTGCAAGTACATGTAACCTACAGTATATTATGCCGTTCTGTTTTACTTCTATAGTCTGCTGCACACTGTGCAATTTCATTTATTTATTTTTTAAACATTACTTGTCACACTATACGAGATGATCTCAATACAATCTTGGTCGAATTCTATAACAGTCTGTGTGATAAAACGTGGCGTCCATGTCAGATTATATGCTGAAGATCCTCAGACCTGTGATTAAAGAAATTCACTATATTCTGTTAACGACATCAATCAATGTAATGCAGAAAGTGGGCTCGCACAAACACAAACATCCATCAAAGTGAGCGTGAGGTACTAAGGATATTTTTTCTGTCCATTAGCATGTTTTGTTTACATTTTGCCATTGCCACTACCATATGTGTAGCTGTCCAGTGGGTTTTCTATCATCCTATGCTGTCCTATTATATTGGTATAATAACCATACCTTTCTTAAAATGCTTGAAATTCAAGATCCAGGGCTGAAGGGAACAGGCAAAGAATGAGGTAGGAGGTATAATGTCTTGCCTTAGGTTTTTGTACAAACCTCGTCCGTCTCTCCACAGTTCAACCATGTGAAAATGTACTGAAAATGCATTTGCCTTATGACCTCCTGCGTTCTGGAGATCAGACTTCCCTGATAATAGGAGGGCAGGCTGGATTGATCTCCAGTAGGCACTAATTGCTCTTCAGCACATACATGTCCACATCTTCCTGTCTGGAGCAAATCCATGCAGCAGAGCAATGTGTTTTCAAAGGAGCACTCCTCTACTCTCTCCCCAAACTATGCATGACCGTGCCTGACACTGAATGTGTGTGTTTACTGTTGCTCTACAGAGCATACTGGTATTGTCAGCCATGTCCTTCCTCACTGAGTCGAGGTATTACACATCACAGAGAACCACATCATAGCAATACTGAAAAAACAAACAAACGGGTATATACAGTTCTTTTTGTGAGAAATTATCAAAAAAAAAAAAAATGTACAGAATATATTATGTTTGCCATGATGAGTTTTCATTATTATAAAATGTTTGTTGTGATGCTTCTTGGTTTTTTCCAAACTAGGAACAACTAGAAAGTCGAAAGTTATTGTTTGAGGGGGAAATAACCCAGATGGTCTAGCTTGTTGCAACCAAAGCTGTATACTAGAGGTACGCACAGGACTTTTTAAATCCCATTCCCACCCACTCCCAAAGGAATTCTGCACAATCCCCACCCACTTCGGCAGTTATTATTATATATTTTCTGGTGGCTTATTTGGTTTCTATTTGTGAAAACATAAACAAATTAGTCATTTAAACATCCATGACCCTGAACAGGCTAAAGCAGTTACTGATGATGCATGAATGAAAATGCATCATTCAGTGCCATGCAATAACCATATAAGAAATAATTATGTGGTTAATTAACAGGGCCTTTTTTGATTTTTGCTCGTTGCCCTTTGCAACAAATTTTCTTTTGGGTGGGTTTTCACGAACTATACTTATGGTTGAGGTGTCAAACTATATTGTTGGTACTGTAGAAAAACCCCATTTTTGTCTGCAACCTGATTTTTTTTGTCGTTATCTTTTTTGCTTTTTGCCAGAATTCAGTCACAGCGACATCCGACAGGCTTTCCAAGACCACCACACATAGTACAAACCTGGCTGAAAATCTAACGTGCTGTTTTCCAGAACCAAAAAAAAAAACAAAAAACAAAAAAACAGGACAGTTTTACCATCCAGTTTCTCAAAGCATGTTTTACAGTGTTCCATCCACTAGAATTGATATCATCCGTAATTCTACTGTGTCTCTTACCTTGATCCCAGTTTGTACTAGTTTGTGGATGTCCAGGTATGGCTCTTTAAGAAGCTCCATATCATGAGTGAGGATGCGGACAAAGCCTTCCTTCTCCACGATGAAAAGGCGCTGCGATCCATCCCCACAATGCTCCACAGCCATGGGCTGACGTAGCCCGCTCAAGATCTCCTGAGCACAGTAGCAGTTGTGCTTATGCTTCCTGCTGAAGACAGCGGCTCGGTCAGATCATTTAAATGCCTTATAACATTGTTTAAACAATTTATTATTTAGTCAGCGAGAAATAGTTTAATCCATGCTATAATGCTGCTATAATACTGACTGCTATAGAATATGAGCAGATTTACTGTAGAAATAGAAGCTCACTGCAGGTGAAGGAACTCCCAAGGTGTGAAAGATGTGTTCCATTAACCAGACATCAGATCTGATGTGGTTAAAAAACTAAGACTTATAACATATATGTCTTATAACAGAGTACTGTAGAATGCTGGAATGTGATTGGTCAGTAGGTGTTGATTCATTTCCTTAACGTTTAATTAATGTTCTGGTTACAAGATGCGGGTTTATATGAACATACTCATTCTACTATGTTATCAGTTTCTATAGTGACTTGTATGGAGGATGCACCACATAATCTACAGCTAATAATAAACCGTTTATTTTACATTTATGGAACTCGTCTCAGCAAAGTCAGTGTCAGAAAAGTCTTCAAGACAGGACATTTTGTGTTTTCTGGTTTCTCTGTAACATGACAAGCTGCATTTTTTGC
This sequence comes from Ictalurus punctatus, assembly GCF_001660625.3. Lineage (NCBI taxonomy): Eukaryota > Metazoa > Chordata > Actinopteri > Siluriformes > Ictaluridae > Ictalurus > Ictalurus punctatus. Next base: position 31,653,952 of record NC_030418.2, on the reverse strand, counting down.
CTTACTGACTTCAAGAGAGAGGCTGGTGAAAAATCGACTGGTTAAAGGTGATATACTGCAAGTGATGACAGGATCTAATGTGTTTTGCGGACGATCTGCAACATTAAAAATAACTATAAATGGACAGGAATGATTGCATTCATTAACAAATAAAAGTTTGTAATGATTGGATGTAGTATAAGAAGTATAAAACACTACAGGATATGCTGTTATAGAGGCATAATCAACTTGGGTATTACAGCGGCGATCATTTTCCTATAACAGCACACCCCCAAGTGTGTCAGTAACATGGATGCTAGTATTTGCCCTACTTTTAGGAATGCCCAAGGAGATGAATCTGATACTGACATTCTGATTCATTATGTTCATAACACTGATAAATATCATGCAAATATGGATATTTTATTTACTTATATTTTACATTAGTACACATGCCTAAAGTGTTTACTCATTGCTCCGGCCTCAAGAACTGAACAAATGAAAGATATTTTGGCAAAAAATCAGAGATGGATTAAAGTGTTCTGAAGCAAATGTAAACTAAACTGATGTATAACATATCAGAACCCTGAGGTTCAAACTCAACATGTGAGCGAACATTTGAGGTCTTTAGGCTAAACCATTTTTCAAAACACAAACCTTGTTTCTGGTGCTCCTCTGATTCTATCAGCTGAGATTGCTGCTTTTAGAGACGAGCGCTCACCATGTCTTTTCACATAAGCTTCAAAGCCCACTGGTCCAGATCAGAGCAAGAGCAGTATAAGCACTTTCTTTGTGCCCTTAAAGCTGGCTAAACCAGCACTAGACAAACAAATGTGGCTCGACCATGGGAAGGAGGGGGCATCGAGCCAGGCCGAAAGCACAAGCGGGAATCTTTTTACATGTAGGCTCATTCATGCATGTTGGGATATTAGTGACCTCTGCTCTTATCTGGCAAAAGCAGACGAGATGAGCTGATAAGGGTTGGTATTCATCATCTGATGAATACAAATTTTCCAAATCATCAGTGTGGAATAAACTCTGAACCGATGCTGCAGAGCAGAAATGTTTAGAACATGTTCTAATCTATGAATGTCCAGGATTGGTCTCGTTTAAAGAAAACAAAACGAAATAAATCGCCGAAATCTGAACGTACTTTGATACATACCTGTTGATCGCTTCTATTCTTTCATCTCCCAAGTAGTTGGAGTCCTGCCCATGCAGTAGCTTTCGGTGGAAATCGGGAAAGCACAGGCCCCCATTCCGTCTCCCGTAGTATTGGCAGAACTCGTCTACATCGGCTTGGAACAGCTCTGCCAAACACAGACAGACAACTGCGCTCAGCCCGAAACAGACACCACGCCAGTCTTAGAGGATGATGTCATCGCCTCCAAGACCAGCAGAATCCCCTGTAGTTAAAGCTGTTCCCAAGGCAAGCTCACACAGTTCGAGACGTCTCACCACAGGCTCAAGCTAAATCCCATCTGTGGTTATGGTGCACTGGTTGGACACTGTGAGATGCTAGCATTAACATTTATAAATCTCATTGTAATATTTGTTTCATAAACCTATAATCCACAACATTGGCTGAGCCCATGATAGGTGTGGCATTTGTGTGCCACTGATATTACATTTACAAATATGTATGGAACGTAAAGGTTAAAAGACCTGTCTTACCTGTCTTAGCCAACTATAGTTACAATTTACCTTGAAAAGTAATCAATATAACGCTTCAAAAAATCATATAATATCTCATAAAATGAACATTTTAGTTCTACAACGTTGACTCAACCCTGCTACATGAACACATTCAGCCCAAGAAATATTTGAAATATTCCACAAAATTCCACATATTCAACAGGATGTAACAGGAGGTGGAAACTTCAGAATTTCTTAACGATCACGGGAAGAAGAAAAATAAGTTCTCTCATTCTTTCTTCTCTATTTTCAGGCATAGCGCTATTGACTCACAAGCACATGTTGCAAGTACAACCAGGTTAGCTAAATTATAAATCGAAAGTAAATTATTATTCATTAAAAATAACGGCTAGTTAACCCCATTATGTGTCTTTGCTAATTATTATTAGCAAATATTAAGTATTATGCAAAAGAACTGTTACTTTCAACCCTGTTTCTCATGTAAGAGACAAAGGGCAGCTGTCTCCAGGAAAGAAAACATGTAAAAATGTTATTTTAACATTTTGGAATGATTACATGTTTGTTTTCCTAGATCCAGTGTTCAAAACTCGTAAAAATAAAGTTTAGAGTTACAAAGGCTTAATGACACCACAATCTTGGAATCTCCCAACTGTCAGCACACACAGCAGAGAGATATTGCACACCTCTTTTAGACACATGTGGAAGGTTTAAACACAGCGTTAAACATGCCAAACTCAAACTTGTCAAAGATTCACTCTGAAGCACATTTCTCATCTGGAACGTGTCAGTCAAATTCAAATAAATGATGAATGTACACCCAAATTTGATTGATTGTGCATCTCAGATTAGATTTGCGTGCTTGCTATCAGGGGAAACACGCTGATTTATTTCTCTATTAACAGCCAACATAAATCTCTCAGGATGTGAAAAGCCAACAACACGGAGAACTTGTGAAAAAGTGGGAATGAAAAAACCTAACCTAAACGTGGCCTACACTGTAAGACTTTACGGCGAAGTTTGTAAGAATGCAGGTTGTTAAAAGCTCCACAGTGACCTACAAACAAGCGGGCTGGTGATTTCCTCTTAACTAAACCCTCACGGAGATGAGTGTCTGCTTGGGAGGGCAGAGCAAATACACCAGTGATCGAAACACAAACACACTCCCCTCCTTACTTTCATCTTTGCCAAGCCCCTTTGCAACGCCTGAGGAGTATGTGTTTGTGTGTGTGTGTGTGTGTGTGTGTGTGTTGGTGCTGGGGGTGACCACACCAACAACTGAGGTGATAGGATATCCCTAAACATCTAAACACAACAAGGAGATCAAAGACACACGCACATACACACTCAGCCATGCCACCCACGCACAATTGGTTATCTCAGGCCTGCTAGTGCTAGTGTTGAGTCATAGCAGTGAGAGGGAGTGAGGCAAAGCAGTAAATGCCTTTATGGGGATACTACCTAGTCTGGAACTGGACTGGGGTGTCTCTGGTGCTGAAGGATAGATAAGAAGCCCGTAAAAGCTACCGTTTGTAGGTCAGGGCACCTCTGTGGAGTCTCAGAAGGTAGATAAGTGCTAATTAATGACCTTTCCTTGAAGTGTTTGAGGTTGTTGATGACACCAATACAAGAAAACACAAAGATTCTTGAGTTTAAATTCTTGAGTTTAAATTCTTGAGTTTAACAAACTCGTGAGTTTAAATCCCAGCATTGCCTCCTCAGTTATATCCTGTCTCGATTCTAAGTCGCTTTGGATAAAAAGCGTCAGCCAAATGTATAAATTGTAGATATGTGAAAACAAATATGGCCCGTTGTTCAAAAGGATTGACCGGTTGATTACTACTGCTGCTACCATTAAAATACATCATCAATATCATGACATAAAGTCAATACATATGAGACAACAGATTGTTTTATGGAGAGAAAAGTTAAAGACATATGGCCTTTAACATCTCCTCAGCTCTGTCCAACATTTATGGCAACTGGGCAAAGTTGGATAAGGATCCAGTAGACATTACACAATCCAGACTTCCAGTCTTTTTTTTTTCTTCTTAGTTTGGTGTCAGAGTGAGTTAACGCATTAGCAACGTCAAGTAAATCAAGGTGCTTACCAGTGACCAGGGCCACTAACGACTTAATTAGTTTAGCAGGAAAATTGCTACTTTTATCGATACTACGGTGCAGTAATTGGTAGTGAAGCTAGTATACAGTCATGGTATTTAGCACATTAGCAATGTAGTTCCATAATTCACCTTATACCACAGTCAGTTTAAATTCTCAATGGGGTGATTAATGTTTTTTTATAACAGCCGCTCTGACAATAGGTCTGGCTGCAAGGTTGCATTCTTTGTAATACGTTACTTTACAATTCACACAGGGATGAAAAAATACATATATATTTTAAAATTTTTGGATAAAAAGTTTTCGGAGAGGAAATCTCTCTCGTTAAAATGACAAACTGAATTTTATTTTTGTCTCATTAACTTAAAAAACAGCCTGATGAAGAAAGACAATTAAATGCAACTATAAATGAATGAAAAAGACGATATTCGTTAACAATTAAAAAATTGGAATCATTGGCACATAGCGGTCTTAGAAAAAAAAAGAAAACACTACAAGATGTGCTGTTATTGGAAAACAATCAACTTTATAGCTATTTGGGAACATTCCACAACACTGTAACTGTAAATGGACAAAAAAATACAATGTGTTGTTCTTTAGCGAATAATAAAATGGTATAAGAGGAATAAAACACTTGCTGTTATTAGAAAAGACTCAACTTCTCGTCGAGCGATATCACACCATCCCATCGTTGATTATTTTCCTATGACATCGTGCCCTGAAGTTTATTTCTTACCGACTCAAGCTGATCATAGTGAAGCAATAAAGTATAAATAACAACTGCGCCTTCGACACTGCCCTGACCTTTACGATACTACTATATAGCTCAGAGAAGGAGAGTTTTCCTTTTCTTTCAGTCTTCTATAAGAAACTGCAGAATCCTTTCTGGGGGGAAAAGGCCCAGAATATAGAAGTGTTCACTCGAAAATAAATTATATGTACATGAAAAAAAAACTGTTCTAATTTGGGCCATTTATGGTTAACAACTTCCCTAAACATATATCCAAAATTACTATGTGGCCACACACTGTCTGTGCGTCCACACAGTACGGCCTAGTTTTATTGTACTGCCCTGAGAGCGAGACTCTGTCCACATTGCTGCTTCTATGGTTATACTTCCATCTGGTTATCTTCCAGAGCAACCTGGGTGGCCACCCAAAGTACTTGACATCTTGATGCACTTCAGCAGTTTTACATATACACAACCTTTGTAGAAAAATAAATGTGTCATTCGTCACCACATATGCTGATTTTGAAAGCGAGGGAGAGGGGAGGAGGGAAGAGGAGGAGCACTGAGGTTTGTGGACTTCTGTTCTCTAGTCTTTACTGCTTTCAGATTGTCTTACCATAACAGTTTTGCATCGATCGTTTTCAGTATGTTTGACCGACAATATGTTTAGGATGACTGATTTATTTGTGTATGTGTGTATAAGTGTGTATGTGTGTGGCCTGCTTGCATATCTGCCCCTGTCTAATCTACATACCATCCCGTATGGTGGAATGCACCAAGCAGTGACAGTTGCGGCCCTGCACAGTGACACACCCAGGCAAACACAGGAAGTTTGTTCCTAATGCCATTCATACTACACCGAAAACATAAACCCTGCAATAGCTGATTGACGTTTAACCATTGCGATTTTCTTATTTCTGCTGGGCAGCAAGCCTGCACTGTTTAGACTTTCTTGAATGCACCACCAAGATAAACAAACCACTGAAGCGGATGGCTGTCGTAAAACAGCTGGTATTTTCCGCCGCATCGTGCAGTAGGGCAAGGTGTCAGGGTCGGTCATGTCTAGACCTTAGTCATACACGTGCACCCGGGCTCCACTGACGTAAACGCAGCCGCTTGCCAGGAATACAAAAAAGAAACTCATCATTAAACCATTCGATCACATCTATTCATTCTAGATCGACTGACTTTGTTTGAGGTATGTGTGTGTATGTGTGTGTGTGTGTGTGTGTGTGTGTGTGTGTCCACTCATGGGTGCTGAGGTGTGTCTGACAGCTGCAACTTGACAGCGTGTGAGAACACCACTTGGTCCATGACTGCTTACACTAAAGAGATATGACTTGAACGATTATGGTCGAAGTCCACTGTGCGAACACTGAAGATTTACACAGGCTAGATTTATATGTTGTGTAACTTAAAAAATGTGAATTTAACCTTTTTCTTTTTTTTTTTTTTTTTTTTTCTGGTTTGTGGCAAGCATGAGATTTGCATGTGTGCTCATGCATATTCAACAAAATTATGCAAGACAAACTAAAACAACAACAACAAAAGAACAGTACCGTGAAATCCAAGACGATTCTGCCGTATTTCAGATTCTACCAAAAAGCAGTAATATTTAGACATTCACATAATCCTTTCAGTGGAAGCTCAGAACGGCAGTGCTCGAGCAGCTTAGAGAACCATTCTAAAGCATCATGTGGGATGGCATTGTGTGGCGAAAAAGACAAGCAGTATGTCCTGAATGCCAGGGCTATTCAGTCAGCTTGTTAGGGTTTGGCAGGAGCCTCCAGCACCATATTTATGTGTGTGACCCATAAACAGTGGCCGCTGCTGTGGGATAAGGCAATACCTTTCGCGCAGTGTCTTTGCGTAGCATCTGTGGAATGATAATCCTTGTATTCTAACCTTTACTGGGATTTTATTCAAACATTTGGAAAGGGTTTGGCTCTGACGTCTTTTCCTTTGGCTTTAGGCTAAGCATGCATGCTGTAAACGTGCATGTGCTCACTGAGTATCGGAGCTTAGGAGCTGTATTATACAGTGAAAAAACCTTTCGAATAAACATGGAATTGGAGCCGTTTGTGTTACAACATTTGGTTCGTTTTTGGTTAGGGAACAAATTGGAGTGCAGTACAATTCCACACTGCCATTTAAGGTTTGCAAACATTGCGTGATGGTCTTATAAACAGCTCTGAAGCATCAAATATGGTTTACTTTGAAGTGTTTTTGTGCCAGATTGTGTTACCTGGTACATGTCCCCTACAGGTATAGTAGAACTCTTGGCAGTAGTCGAGGCAAAGACGTGGCAGGTCTGGTTCACGGTGTCGTGCCGACTCTTGTTCAGATAAGTGGAAGAGCATCTGGGCATTTGGTGAGCAGCGGGCACACTTGATCTCCTCCAGCAGTCTGGAACACTCCGTGTTATTGGTGGAAAAGATCTGAGGAGATCAGGCAACCAGTATTACAGCAACATTTTAGAATTCTCATAACACTATTGCTATAAAAGCTGAACACTTGTGTTTGACTTGATACTATGGCTTTGAGGCTTTTTGGTGACTGGATTTCAGGTGAGTCTGATTGGGGTGAGTCCTGCTGGCTTTGGGGTGAGTCTAACTGGCTTTTTGGAGCCTTATTGGTTTTTGGGTGATTCCAATTAGCTTTACATTGTGTCCCATGGACAGTGGGAGTGAGTCTTATTGGCATCAGAGTCTCATTAGAGACTTTTGAGTCTCGCTGGCTTTTGAGTGAGTCTGTTCGGAACTGGAATATACCTCATTGTTTTTTGAATCTTGCTCGCTTTTGCGGGGTGAGTCTGATTGGCATTGGGAAGAGCCAGATTAGAGTATGATTGGCATTGTATTGAGTCACACTGGCTTTTCTCATTGGCTTTGGGATGAGTCTGAGTGGCATTAGGATGAGTTTTCATTGGGTTTTAAGACTTGCTGGATTTGAGGTGAATCTGATTGTCTATGTGCTCAGTACAAGTGCTTCACATCAGAATAAACCAGCTATTTGATTTACATTTTTAGAATACATGGTTTTATAAACACAAACATTCCATGGCCACTTGATGAAGCTGATCCACTATAAAGATTTGTTTGTACTGTAGACCGTGACAAACAGTTCAATTTAAATCAGTTCAATCTAAAATTGCACATCACTTGTTGGCTGCATGCCATGCTAAAAAAACCAAACACAGTAAGGCGAAATGGATAAAAAAAAACAAACAAAAAAAAAAACACCAGTGCCATCCTAAACGTTCTTTTAAGTCAGCAAACAAATGCAAACAAATAGATTGGGGCCGAGAAAATTAGCGGGCTTATTTACGTAACAAATTAGCTGTAATAAAACAACAGTGTAATGGGCCTCCCCTCCACAGGCGTGCGCCTGTGGCCCAGCAGCAGCCGCCTGGTACCACTCGCCTACTCTGTGTGAGGTCTGTGTGTAAACACCAATTTAGAGATAGACAGGCACATCATTCCACCGCTGGGATCAACAAATTAGCAGTCTGTCCAAGTCAATTAAAGTTGTGGCCTGCCCCCAGCCTCTTAAACAGGAACCTACAGCCACAAAAGTTGGGGTTTTAACTTTATAATTAAGTCTATAATTAAGCCAAATGAGCACTGAAAGACATTTGAGTGGTCGGTGGTTACACAAGTAAGAGGATACTAGGATGAAACTAACTTAAAATCCTGCTGAAAATCCAATTCTAAGGGTGCACTGAAGCAATTCTATGTAGATGATATGCCAGAAAATGAAGTTAAACCCATTTAGATTCTCCAACATAGAATAGGTATATTGCCTGTGACATAATGGCAAACATCTCAAGCTTTTCTCCTGTCTCAATTTGGTGCTTCTGGTTGGTTCCCCAATGCAGTGAGTACCCGTTCTCCTGCTCTAAATTGCCCATTGATTTAGTGAGCCGTGGACTGGCACATGGTCCACGGAGAGGAGCATTTGTGCGCTCTCAAGCATGCCCAGCGCCCATATGCTGTTGGGATAGGCTCCAGTGATGCCATCACCCGTACCAAAAACAAGAGCACCTTTGTTTGTTGGGGTAGGGGAAAAAAAACATATATGTGCTCTAAAATTTGAAAGCATTTCCTAAAGAGGGGTAAAAAAAAAAAACCCATCAGTGAAAGTCATGCAGATTTCAGTCTTTTTAAGTCAGGCGTCATTCCTGTCAAGTTCCTTCATGAATATATTGCTTCCATTACTTAACAAGAAAGAAGGCCAAGTTATACAACAAGGTTAACATTAATAGCAATGTTATAAATGACCCATTAAACAAACACTAAACCTGGAATAAACTTCTTTCAAACCTTCCATTGATCCCTTTGCACTTTAAAAAGTTCTGTTCAGCACATATCCTATGAGCTGATTTCCAGAATAAATGTTGCGTAGGGCTTGTTTTATCATTGCCAGCATCAGTTTAAAAAAAATAAAATAAATTTTCAATCAGGAATCACCAAGATCGACCAGAGCGATATTGCAGCTGCTGGGGTTACTTATTAAGATCTGCACAATTCCCTTTGTCAGTGAGATTACCAGAACAAACATATAAACACACAAAGACACACTTGAAAACAATTGCTTGTCATTCACCCTTACACAATGGAGGCCGCTGAAGTCCCACAAGGCCACATGGTAAGAGGCAACCAGGAGGCCAAGGAGTCACATTACGTCATGTATATAGCTGGGAGTGTGTACAAGTGGAGGTTTTACAAAAACAGCACCAGACAAGATGCGCAAATAAGATCGGAGTCTGTTGCTGCGAAATTACATTAACCTAACAATTTTTTATGACTTTCTGGTTCTCTAAAGGAGCCAGCTCAGCTCTGGTGGGTGTTTAAGGGCTTAAGCCAAACACTTTTGGTCCCTCGGGGGAATAGGTGTAAGTTTGTGAGGGGGGTGGGGGAGCAGGGCAAACGCTCTCCCCACGGCATTAACACTTGGCCAGGGCCGCGCACTCGGGAGAGTGATGTTCTCCAGGTCCAGCCATTAGTGAAACTAACAAACACAATGGTGTTGTTGTTATTCTTTTGCCATCGGCTCAAAAGGCTCCGTGTGTGGGCAGTGTAGCGGGGAGGAGGAGATGTCCACTCCCTGTTTTTGTTCCATTCAGAACCACTCTTATTTGCATGACTTGAGCAAATGAAATGATGCAATATGGCTTTTTTTCCACCAGAGTGTAATGCCACCCAGCCACATGGGTTGCTCGACCGAGGCCTTTTACATGAGAAAAGGGGCAGGTTTTTTTTCTCTCTCTCTCTCTCTCTCTCTCTCTCTCTCTCTCTCTCTCTCTCTCTCCCTCTTCTGTGAATTCGCTATAGAATCACAAAAGTTGTTTTTTTTATTTGTTCCATAGTTGAATTTAAGCATGGAGCCAATGGGACCCAGTTTGCTCATGCAAAAGAACTGGCAATTAGAAATTTAAATCTGCATTAAAATAGAAACCTGTTCTGGAAACATCAGGTGTTTAGACAGGATTTGTTCAGGTGTTAGTTAGCGAATAACGCAAGTCAGGGAAGAATGACTGAATATTTATAAAACAGGACAAGACTGAGACGTGGACATTGAGCACATCCATGAAATAATGCAGAACCACACATCACAAACATGTCTAAAACAACGGATGAAACCAGCATGAACCTGCGATTAAGTTATTATTATTATTATTTTTTAAATATTCTTTTGAGCCTCACATAACTATCATTAATAGTGATCATAGTGAAAAACGCTGTATATTATTTATTTATTTATTTATTTATTTATTTTGGGGGGTGAGATTGAAATAAGGTGAGATTTTTAGACCCACCATTTACATGACTTTCAATCTGTTACAAAGGTTACGAGCAAGCTTTTGACTCGGTTTTTAAATATATATATGAGCACACATAATGATCGAATCAAATCTAAAGCTTTGCAGAATGCTTTCAGTTTGATGAGGTCACCTGTACACCATTCAGCCTTTAAAAATAGTTACACTGAAATGTTACAAAGCTTAGGGTTTGGGTTACAGGTAAAGGTTAGAGGTTAATCCATATCTATTCTTATGACTTTTAAATGAGATGTATGCACAAAGATGATTACGCAGTGGCAAGCAGAGATTGAAATGCATCCAAAAAGCGCACGCACATACACACACAGAAACACACACACACACACACACACACACACACACACACACACACACCACGAGCTCATTTTATGCTTCTAAGACATCATGAAGCTGAACTAGGTGAAACAACGCGCCGTCCATGTATATGAGTGCTTTAACACACCTGATTCATGACCAGGTGTGTGAGAGCAGGAGTACACTTTGGACAGCACGAGGATGACAGGAGCGTAAAACAAGCATGTGCGCGTGAGTGGGTTACCGTGGGGTCTGTCCTGTGCGGGACTCTGCGGCTCGGGCAGCACGAGGCGCGTGGGTATAGCGCGGAACAGACGTCTCCAGAGCCGCCGGCTACTTTGCGCTCCTTCTTCTTCAGGCGTCTCGGCAGACTTCCGTCGTAACATCTCCGCCTCCGCGGACTCAGCTCGCCCTTGTCGCCCCACTTGGCGTCCGCGCACTCCCACAGGTCGGCGGCGGCGATCACCAACACGAGCACGAACTTCAGATGCCTCATTGCAGAGAAATAAATATATAACGGCTCTAAGAGAGTTGCTCAGCTGCTCCGGACTTACAAGAAAAGTTTTATTTTCCCCTAAATAATTTATTCAGTCCTCTATTGATTTATGATTATAAATGCATAAAGTAACTTCGCATCAAATATCAAGTGTATATCAAGAGGGGTGGGGGGGAAGGGGGAATCACCCAGCAACTTCACGGTAATAAATTAGTCTACAAGTGCAGTTTAGGCTCGCCCGACACGTGAAAAACGTGTTCTTTCATAATGTAACGCGATTAAAAATAAGTATATTCATCCGGACAAATAATCTCAGCCGGTTTCCTCGCGCGTAAAAGTTAAATCCCGTTAAAGTAGTGCGTAAAAAAAAAAAAAGAAGCACCAAGTTTAGTCGTGTGTGTGTGTGTGTGTGTATGTGTGTGTGTGTGTGTGTGTTCCTCTCTCTCTCTTTCTCTCTCTCACTCTCCCGCGATGCCTTCCGCGCGCTCACGTGCTTGTCCCGTTCCGTCTCCGTCTTCTTTTTAACCAGCGCGCGAGAAGCGAGCCGGATGACGTGCGTCGACGAGAACGCGCAATAGGCGAACGCGCAGTGTGCTACCTGTTGGGACGGGTCGGTCTGATTGCTCCGTGTCGCAATCCGGCACACTGTTACTGTTATCCCCTTCTCTAACACACCCATTTAACACCCCCCACCCCAATCCCCCCCCCTCTCCCCCTCCACCTCCAAGCAAGGGCTTAGTGTAAAATGAACGGGTTGGAGTGTGTAAGTGTGTTTTAGGGTGTGTTAGAGCAGTGTTTCCTCATCCAGGTCCTTAAGTTCCACACGCACTGCACATTTTAAGGGGTTTTTAGTGTGTTAAAATAAAGTCACAGAGAGGTTAATGTGAAATATATAAGCATGTTTCGCAAGCCTGGTCCTGGAGTCCTAATTCTACACTTTAAATTTTATTATCTTCCTTGTTTAAAAAACAAACAAACAAACAAACAAACAAACAAACAAACAAAAAAAAAACAACTTTTTAATGAGATGATGAGTTAAATCAGGACAGACCAGGATGGGGGAATGACGGACTGCATTGTCTGCATTGGACTAAACTGTACCTTTCTTTTTGATGGGGTGGTATCCTTAAGGGTTAGGGTCTTTCGTAACTTTATTTTTATATAGCGCCTTTACAGCAGCTTCTCAAGGCACTTTACATAATAAGAAATGTACCTTTCAAGGTTTACTCAAGAAGGTAAATACGATCCGATTATGTACCTTGAATACATTTACACTTATGGCATTTGGCAGATAGTCATCTTATTTATATGACGGAGCAGTTGAGAGTTAAGGATCTCGCTCAAGGACCCAACTGTGGCAACTTGTCGGTGCTGGGATGTGAACTCACGACCTTCTGATCAGAAGTCCAACATCTTATTTTTTTTAAAGGTATATTATATTCACATTTCCAGCTGAGATACATATTAAAGGTGCAAAAGAAACAGAATGTTTTTTTTTTCCATTTTAAAATCGTTTAAAGTTAAAAGCCACAATCCTATATGATAAAGCTGTACAGTTAGAAAATTTAGAAAATAACAATTATCCATATTACAGAATATAACTAACCTACCACAACATGGTAAAACAAAACTGCTATATATACATGTTTAAGTCTTTTTAGGTTTAACAAAGTAAAATAAGCGTGACAAGTATTGCTCTTTTTGATTAATACTACAAAGCAAGTTATGCGTAATAATCACCAAAAGAAAACAATAACAACAACAACAAGAATAATAAATGAAAGAATACAAAAAAGAATACATGAAAGAATACAAAAAGAAGACAAGAAACAATTGAGGTAAGTGGATAAACTGCTTCAGTGAATACTTCCATAATGAAAAAGACAGGCAGTCTCTGAAACTGCTTTTCTAATGTGCATTTTATTGACAAATAATGTTTTAATTAAATCACAAAACCCCCTGAGGGGGAAAAAAAATGTTTTGATACAAGTTTTGTAGTTTTATGGCGTAATAGACAGTTGTGCTTATTGCAAACTCAGTGAAATATTTTCTTGCTGATTTACACGTTGGAACCAGGCCTACATCTAGCATACCCCGGGGAATGAGATAATGGAATCTCCCCTTTAACTTTTGTTGGTCATTAAATGCAAACAAACTCTTTCCAGGGCTAATCAGGAGGCCACAGTGGGACGGTCTACGTTGATTAAAACATGCTACGCTATTACACAAGTGGGGATGTTAGAATGCCTGGTATTTCTGTTCTTCAGAAGCCTCCTGATAAGACAGAGCCAAATGCAGGACAAGTTCTCTTTTCTTCTCGTCTTCAGAGAGATCTCCAGATTGCCAATCCATGAGGGAATGTCCGTGGCAATAAAGAGAGAGAGAGAGAGAGAGAGAGAGAGAGAGAGAGAGAGAGAGAGAGAAAGAGAGAGAGAGAGAGAAATCAGCTCCATTGCCACACCTGCACTTCCTTGGGGGTCTAACCCTGACCAGAGCTCTGCTTGCTTATCATCATTATAGATCAGGAGCTGCAGGAATCCACGCTGATTGTGAAATGGTGGACAGTTATGGAAATGCTTCCGAGCTCCAAATAGGTGTCATATGGGAAACGTTTGCCTTATCGTATTTATTGTCACTATTTAACTTTATTCTATTTTGTTGGTTAACAATGTTGGCAGATATTATGTGAATTACAACCAAAAATTATAGTGGAAAAAAAAAAATAAAAAATAATAGTGTGGTAAATTGTTTCCCGTTTCACTGTAAATTATTTGCATTAAAAATTCTGTTTGGGGGACATGGTGGCTTAGTGGTTACCACATCTGCCTGTGTGCGTGCAGTTTGCATGTTCTCCCCATGCCTCGGGGGTTTCCTCCGGGTACTCCAGTTTCCTCCCCCAGTCCAAAGACATGTGATGATTGGCCTCTCTAAACTATCCGTAGTGTATGAATGGGTGTGTGTGTGTGTGTGTGTGATTGTGCCCTGCGATGGGTTAGCACCCTGTCCAGGGTGTTCCCGGCCTTGTGTTCCCCCAAGTGCCCCGAGATAGGTCCCTGTAACCCTGTGTAGGATACGCGGTACAGAAAATAGATAGCTGGATGGAAAAATTCCGTTTGACCTTTTTCTTTGTCCTGTGTTTTTTAAAAACTATTTCACACAAGCAATACAAGTGCTTATTGATAAAAGAAATCTTGTGAACACCCAGCTATCATGAGTTCACTAAGTACTAGTGTGTAATTACATAATAATATGTCACTGTAAATAGACAATGTAAGAAATAAATCCTTTGGGGGCATGCTGATATAGTAAGATAATCAACAACAAGGTGATATGATGCTGTTAGACATGAGTTACATTAAGTATCCCATAGTTGATTGTTTTCCTATAAAAGCTCATCCCAAACTGTTTTATTACGCTTATTCCACATTATTTTTGTGTTATCATTTACGTTATAACCACTATAATCAGTTGTTCCCTCATAGTCTTTTTTCTCTTTCAGGAAGTTAATAAGACAAACAAAATTTAACTTGTCATATTGCAGAGAAAACTGCAAAGCCCTCCAGTATGGCCTGGGTACACATATACATTCATTAGATTTTTCCAGTTATACACTATATGTGCACACACTACTATGTGCGATACTGTGTCCTTATGAAATTCCCATACTTGGACAGGTATTTATTCCCATTTAGTTCCCATAGTTAGCAGGTGCCAGTCAATATCGCAAGAGGAAATGTCCAGAAAAGGTGTGGCCCGTCATTGGCCCCCTTAGATGAGAATGATCACAGAGAATGGGAGAACACAGATATGAAAGCAGGAAGGTCTTGCATCTCAGGTATGAGAACCCCAATCCTGATTGGGGTGGAAACATGTGGGAGGCAGCTGTGGATGGAGAGCAGAGTTAAATGCATCTGCCTTGGAGAGCTTATGCAAAGGAGAACTAGAGAGGCCACCGGCTTGGCGAGAACAGTGGTTCACACTCATATTCTGAAGATCTGTGGTGCCAAAGCATTTAAAAAAAAAATATATATATATATATATTTTAGACATGATAATTTAAATGATAGTTGGGAACAATAAATCAAAACTAGCCAGTGCAGTCAGTGTGTGTTATATTCAATGGACATTGATCAATAGCTATTTCTGTTCCTTTTGGGAAATATTTCTCTAAAAAAAAAAAACAAAACAAAAAAACCCACCCAACCAAAACCCCCAGTCAGGCTGGTTTGTTTACTGCATTAATGGACACTTTAGAACAACGCTACTGCATCCACTAAAACAAATCCATATGTACATTTGCCATGCTGCATGTTGATCAAATGAAGTGGCTTGTGAGAAAGCCAGCTTTTTTTCTTTTGCCAAAGGGCAAAAGAAAATGTGTGTTTTTCCACTTTCTCATATACTATCTCTCTCATTCTGTCCTTTCTGACAATTATGAATTGATGTGATTTTCTTCTACTACGATGACCTCATTTTCACCATATAAACTTATCACATACATTATTTTCCTGACAAAGCAGCCCACTTTAAGGAGGTATAGCTTACACACACAAACACACACACACACACACATACACACATACACAAAGCTCCTCTTTCAGACCAAACTGCTGAATCATAAACATATCATAAGAACAAGCATAGTCATATAGTACTGGGCGCGTTTATGGCAATTGTTCCTTTGGTTTTATATAAAATACACTTCCGTGGTTAGGAAACCGAGCGTGTACACTGACTGTGGTGGGCAGTTCCAGAATATGTCTTGCTTTGTCATTTGGGAAAGTCCCTGGGTGCAAAATTGGTTTTCTCAATCGAAAATGGCAAGGCATATCCCGTAGTCCTTTAGCCCTTAAAGAAAACCACACATGGTTCTGGCCACAAAGGGACCACCAACACTGTGTAAGTCACTAGAAGTGGAACACTCATGTGATCATCTAAAGAGTCATTAGAGGAGGTAATATAGGCCTGTCGGCATTGCCTGTTCCCTTCCACTGAGCCCCTGCCACTTACAGAGGTCATTGCTAATGCTACAGGTGTGTGTAGTAGTCAGGACGCTCTAATCGTGGTTTAGTCATCCTGAAGCAGTTAGAAATTTGGTACTGTTTCTGGTACTACGCTGATAGTGTACATATAGTATGAGTAATCAGGAGTGGAAAAAGTCCTGAGATATCACACTGAAGTGAAAGTATACTGTAGATTACATGACCAAATCTTATTCAATTACAAGTGGAAGGATCCAAACCAAAAAATGTAGTCAAAAAGTTATTACTTAAATGTACTTAACTAAGAAAATAAAGTTAATATCATGTTTTCATGTAAAATGTAACTTTTATGACTTGTTTAAAACTGTTGAAGATCATTTCTATTTTAAAAAGACTACGCCATTTTGCCTGAAAACATCATTCAATCACTGTAAGTTTGCAAAATTTACCATTAACTAGAATTTAACTTGCTGACTAGTCAAGTATGTTGCCTATTGATGCTAGAATACGCTGGCTTAAAGAAAACAGGCTAACATAGATAAATACACACAGTTGCTGTTAGCAAATGTAACAAAACTTAGCGCAATCCATGCCACTAGTGAGGTGAAGGAGATGCCTCATTTTATACAAATATTTGCTTCCTCCAGCATTTTACTGAGGTAGGGCCAGGGTGCTCATCCTCAGTTTCAGCACTGCAGTGTGGTGGCCTATCCACACACAGGAAGTTATAGTGCTAAATACAGTGTGTAGCATGAGGTCAATGATCACAATTCTTGATAGTTTTTTTCTTTTTTCTTTTTTCTAGATTGACTAACTTGATTGGTTGCTAAACTCTGAAATAACTGGATACTAATCCCATTGGATTGATACAGTATATAGCGTAGTCACTATCTGGAAAAGGGAAGAAGAGATTGTCAGGATTTGTAGTATTTTAAAGTTCTAAATATAAAATGTAAGAAGAAAAATTTATGTTTTTTTCTTGGAGATATAATTAAGTAAGAGTAATTAAGCAATTCTCAGACCCCCTTGTCTAGCCTTGTCTTACCCTTGTCATATTCGCTCAGATCCTTCCTCTTGCCCATTCTTCCTACTTCCAACACATCAACTTTGAAAACTGACTGTTCACTTGCTGCCAGTATATCCCACCCCTTGATAGGTGCCACTGTAACAAGATAATCAATGTTATTCACTTCACATGTCAGTGGTTTTAATGTAATGGATCAGTTTACATCCAGATGTATACTCTTTATAGCCATGTGTGCTTCCCTTTCTGCCATGTCATTACTTGTAATATGTACCTCACAGTGACTCACACTGATTTATGCATTATGGTTATCAGCAGTGACGGCTCTATATGGTTTTTCATTGGGTGGCAGGAATTTGTGGCATGATAAATGTACATATATGAAAAATGTCAGCGCATTAACTATATATTAATGTCTGATCCCTTTATGGTCTGTATATGTGCAGTGCGTTAGAGTATACATGCAACCACCAAACAGTGAAGCAACCAATATGCCTTGGAAATAATTCAGGAGAGAGGACTGGTGATTAAATTGTTAGCGTTGGCAAATTATTGGGTTATACAAGGAATAAAACACTCTGAGACATGCTTATCTGACTTGTATGCTTTGTTTGTGCATTTGTTTCTTTTCTGATCTTGTTAATTAATGTATTGTGGTCATGTTATTTTTATTATGAAGTTCTTTTTTGGGTTTGCTTAGAAAGGGTACTTTTCCATCTATAATCAATCACCTAGACCGAAAGCTCTGTAAGTCAAATGTTGTGTGATGCGTCGTCCAATTTCTTGTGATTTCTTGTGGGTGAATTGTCTGAATCCACGAATAATGGATTTTTATTTGCAATTGTTTTGTCCATTTTAGGTATTTAATTTGTATCAGTGTGTTAGAGACCTGGCAGGATTTAGTTGAAGGGCCATGTAGAAGGTAGATCTGCCAAATCTTGATGCAACTTCTCAACAAATCTCAATGGCCACATGTTCACAAGTCATAATGGAGCCGTAGCTGCTGGAGACAGAGATTTCCCAGAATAGCCTATAGATGGTGGAACGGTCCAGGCGTGCACACACCATATATGATATACCGGAGCCATATCACTCTGCAGCTCTCACCTGGTTTCCCATTGAACCTAAGCAGGGTCAAGCCTGGCCAGAATGTTTATGTGAGTCATTAAAAATCCATGGAAACTTATCATAAAAAGAGTAGGAGTATAACCCTGGTGTCCTTGCAAAATTCCCCCATTGGCCTTTCTCTACCATGGCCCCCTAGTAATCCCCATCTCTGAATTAGCTACCTTACTCTATATAACGCACTATGGCTGCCGTCACATCATCCAAGTGGATGGTATACACTAGTGGTGGTTCAGGAGATCCCCCCATACTATGTAAAGCACTTTGATTGTCTAGAAAAGCACTATATAAATGTAACTGTAACTAACCAAGAGTCCATGACAGAGCAACTTCTTTGCAGACTTTCATAATTATAGGTGTTAGTGAGCCTCCATGGTAAAAGGAGTTCATTCCAAATTTAACCTGTCATAATTATGAGCATGTGGTGCAGTGCACTCAGAAAAAAACAAGGTACTAAACTGTAACTTTCAAGGTACTAACACTTGCCAATGGGGTTGTACCCTCAAGGGTACATCTTAGCTTTATTTATCTGGGAAAATGACTGCAGTGTACATTTAAACTTCATTTAAGGTTCATATTTAGACATTTATACCACAGTGCTTAGTTCTGTCCATCCATTTTCCATACTGCTTACCTTACACAGGGGTCGTGGGGGAGCCTGGAGCCTATTCCAGGGATCTCAGGGCACAAGGCAGGGGACACCCTGGACATGGTGCCAACCCATTACAAGGCACAATCGCACACACATTCACACACTATGTGCAATTTTGGAAATGCTAATTAGCCAACAATGCATGTCTTTGGACTGGGAGAGGAAGCCAGAATGACTGGAGGAAACCCCTAAAGCACGGTGAGAATGTGCAAACAGCACACACAGGGCGGAGTCAGGATTCCAACCCCCAAGCCCGGAGGTGCAAGGCAAATGTGCTATCCACTAAGCCACCGTGCCGCCAGCCTGAGCCTACCTTAATTTTAAATTCATTTCAAATGAAAAAATGTGCTGCTGATTTGGAAAACCTACAGTATAATCATTGATTTGGTGAAGTTATCTGTGAGTGAAAATATGTTAATTTATGGAAAGAATCTCCAGAGTCAACGCTTTTAATGGTCAGTAAGATTTCCGCACACAGGAAAGTCTTCAGGTGAGAGGACATGGTGTGGTATCAGAGGAATAAAACACTTCTGGATGTGTTGTTATGGGAAAACAATTAACTTAGGGGTGGTAACTGTAATTCCACTCTGAGTTGGGCCATATCACGCCACCACATTGTTGCTTTCTTACATATTTCTTACATAACTACCACTGTTCATCCTTAGTAGGTATATTTATGTTGTTTATACCTTGTTTTGTGACTGTCTAGAAGGAATTCTATTAAAATCTATGGCAATTCATTTGTAAATTTAGCTTCATGGGATGTCATAAAAATAGGGCCATCAACTACTTGTCGCTTGGTTGACCTACAGTTACATGACACAGGAAGCACATGCTTTAGTAGTTAATAGCCCAGTGTTCTCCTTCTGACAGTAATTGTAATGAGGGTTTCATACACAAGCTCTCACATTCCAAGAGCATGGAAAGTGGTTATAGTATTCTGCACAGTTATGACATATCTGATGAGGTCCTGTCACGTGTTTATGAATGCCTTCACGAAATGAGGAAGAGATCCAGTAGTTCTTTAGAGCTAGTGTCTGCAAGCCCCAATTTCCACTTCAATAGCTTTAAACACATAAGGACGTCCTAAGTGTGGTGAATTACGTGAAGTGAGGGAATGGATGTGTCGCTGGCGGCGTTGTACTACTGGGATGACTGCCTGGGATCAACAACCTCTAAATCAGTGCCTCCAGCTTTCGGACCACACTGAATATCCTCCGGTCCTGTTCCCTGCCTCCGTCTGTCTTCTATTTGTACTATTCTCTGCCCTCAGCTCCTTTCTTATCCACTCTTTTGATTCTTCTGGATGATCTCTTTTACTCTTTATAGTATCTCTCTTTTCTCTCTTCCTGTCAGCTTGGGTCTTTTATGACTGAGTGTTTGTCTTTCTCTCTGTGGTTCCTTCCTAATGTATAGCAAATTTCCAAAACGTCAGCAGAAAAAATGTGACTTGTGTGTTTTTGAAGGAACTACTATTATACTAAATTCTACAGCAAGTTGACATAATAAGACAAACACCAAGGATTATAACAAAAAAAAGAAACCCTCTGCTTATTACCACAAGAGAGTACTCCAACATAAGTTACCATAGTTATCAAAAGGTGGCCAATTTGACATTCTGTATAGTAATGTGCGATATGGTGATGCCTTGTGTGAAGACATGTTTATATAGAATTTTTGAAAGGAGTCTCCAGAGTCAGTTTTCTGACATGAGAAAGGCTTTAGTGTGAAGTGCTTAAAAATGCAGAAAAAAAGATAAACAAAAACAATAATAAAAAAAGAAAAGCTGGTGAAGGAACTATTTATAGCTGCTCTAACATAAGTGATAACAGGATCTAAATCGTCTGTGTAATAGTAAATGTAACGTTAAAAGCAGACAAAGTACAACCTGTCATTCTTTAGTAAATTTTAAGAAATTTTAACATTGGAAAATTGCTATGTTATAAGAAGAATAACACATTCAGGATGTGCTGTTATTGGAAAATGATCAACTCTGGGGTGGTAGCTGTAACTCATCACACCACCCCATTATTGATTGTAATTCACTGTGTTTTATTCCTTACTTATCACACCCTGTCTTTATGGAAACACATTTCAGTCTTTTCCTTTTCTTTTTTTTTCATTCTCTATCGCATTTCAGTATTTGTATAAAAATTCAATATTTGTTTAAATTTGGTGAACACATACCCCTCCTCTTTCCACACTTCTTTTTGGGTGGAAAGCAAAGCCACCCAGAAATGTTCTCACTCCTCCACCACCTCCTCTTCACCCATTGGTAGAGGCAAATGACTTGCCTCAGGTTATGCAAGTGAATCAGAAAAAACCCTTAAAAGTTAAATGTGACATTTGACTCCTCAACCTGCCCACATTCCCATATTTTCATTTCAGCACTGCATTGTGAAAGTGTCACTACAAGGCAGAGGGGCTGATGATCGTGCTGGACTTTACCCTGGAGGCAGAACTGGAGTAGTGTGTTGGAGAACTATAGTGCTCTTTACAGGAAGTGTAGACTTCATCAGCATGTCCAAACCACATATCTCAGGAGACACCACCGAACCGTGTCTCTGCAGGCCAAAAGGGGTATTCAAGGGGTATTTATCATCAAGGCATTTTCCCCCCTACACACCTTTCATCATCTACCAATCTTTCTTTCTGTAGACCACAGAGAACCTGCAGCTGCTCTGTACGAGGTCTAGAGGATCGACTAATGTTGAACAAACCACATCATTTATGTCTATTTCATGCCTGGCCTCCCAAACCTCATTCTGATCACATGATGCTCTGTGCTGCAACCTGAAGGCTAGTACAGCACTAGCCCACAGATGGATGTCTTTTTTTCCCCTTCCTCCCTTCTACCTCCTTCTCCTCCTACACTGTAATTATTTGTAAATGGTTCCAGTAGGGTCCAACAGAGTGACCCAGAGCAGACCCTTAGACTTAAAGCCCATATGTGAATGAAAAATGTGGTGAGGCATCATTAGGCTTCTGCATCATACACTGCTAATGAGTAGGCGGAGAAGAGAAGGACCACGTGAGTGGTGTGCTGTGGGCACTAGTGGCGTTGATGGTGGTCCTTCCCCGTGATCCTAGCAGTTCCCTGTGTTCGACCCATCTGTTCCCACTCGGGCCTGCTTGGCTTTCTTTCAGCAATTGAGGGCTTCTACAGCCTTCTGGTGTCCAAAACAGTCGGACATTTTACTAGAGCTGGCCCTACACTCTGCCAAATTGCTCATGGCAAATATATCAGTGGCAAGACGTAATGCAAGTAAGGCAACATAGACGCCAATGATCGATGATTGGACCACAGGGATGGGTGCATTAACCTGATGGTTGATTAATGGAAGTGTCTGTGACTAAGAATAATTATGCAAAGACACGGGTTAATGTTACTTTAACATCTCAGAGTAGTTCTACAAGCTATCAGTCATTTTAAAAGCAATATATTGTATGCATTACACTGAATATAACTGCTGGAATAGGTAGAAACCAGGTTTTTTTCAGATAGGAAGGTTGGTTCAACTGGTAATTCGAGATTTATACTTGACATGTGATTATAGTTACGGAAGCAGTATTGATCTTATACTGTACTCACCTGTGTACCTTTAGTATATCTGAAGGATTTAAAGCTCTGTACACTAGGGGCAGATCAGAGTCGAAACATATCATGCTAGTACTGGAATGACTTCACTGATTGCTACCTCTAATTTTGAAGATTTTGGAGTTGAAGAGGCCATGACAAAGTATATTTTGAAGAAAAAATACATCAGAAAGAGCAACAGCAATGCCAAAATAAAGTGTACTCCACTAATATTGGCACACTTAGTAAATATGAACAGAGAAGGCTGTGAAAAACTGTCTTTGTTTAACCTTTTGTTCTTTTGTTAAAAAAATTCATAAAAAATACTCTGCTCTCATGGATCAAACAATTGCAACCAAACACAGGTTTATAAAAAAATCTTTCTTAAATATAGGTGTGATTCATATGAGTATATTTCCATTGATATTTAAAAATTTTTTTAGTACACCTGGATGACTAGGAACAGGAAATTGTTCGACCATGACTTCCTGTTTCACAGGGGTATACATTACATTTACATTTACATTTATTCACTTAGCAGACGCTTTTATCCAAAGTGACTTACAAATGAGAAAGATACAAGCAAAATAAATATGAGGTATAAATATGAGGCAACACAACCAAATTCCCTTAGCCATTCATAACAATGGGTAAGACCAAGGAATACAACTGTGATGTGCGGGAAATGGTAAATGGTCTGCACTTGTATAGTGCTTTTTTAACCTTAGCAGTTTCAAAGCACTTTACACTGGTTCTCATTCACCCATTCACACACACACACACACACACACACACACACACACACACACACACACACACACACACACACCAATGGTAGCAGAGCTGCCATGCAAGGTGCTATCTTGCCATCGGGAGCAACTTGGGGTTCAGTGTCATGTGGGCTGAGAATTGAACTGCCAACCCTATGATTAGTGGACAACTGGCTCTACCACCTGAGCCACAGCTGCCCCTGGCAAAAGGTTGTTGAGCTTCACAAAATGGGAAGTGGCTGTAAGAATATAACACAAGCTTTGAAAATGCTCATTTCCACCATCAGGACAATAATTAAGAAGTTCCCATCAACTGTTATGAAATGTTGAAATGTTATAACATTCAACTGAAATGTTATGAATCATCCTGGAATTGGACGTGTGTCTGTATCGTCTCAACGCTCTGTGAAGAGGACGGTTCGAGTGGAAAAAAATCTCCAAGGATCACAGCTGGAGAATTGCAGAACTTAGTTGCGTCTTGGGGTCAGAAAGTCTCCAAAACTACAATCCGAAGTCACCTACATCACCACAAGTTGTTTGGAAGGGTTTCAAGAAAAAAAGCATCTACTCTCATCCAAAAACAAACTCGAGCATCTTCAGTTTACCAGACACTACTGGAACTTCAAATGGGATCAGGTTCTATGGTCAGATGAAACCAAAATAGAGCTTTTTGGTAATAAACACCAGAGGTGGTTTTGGTGCACATAGAGAGGTAGCCATATGGAAAAGTACCTCATGTCCAGGGTTAATTATGATGGTGGCGCTTTAATATTTCGGGGCTGTTTTTCTGCCAGAGGACCTGGACATTTTACTAGGATACATGGCATCATGGACTCTAGCAAAAATGTCAACAGATATTAAATGAAAACCTTACTGCCTCTGCCAGAAAGCTTAAAATGGTCTGTGGTTGGATCTTCCAGCAGGACAATGATCCAAAACATGCATCAAAATAAACACAAAAATGGTTTACTGATCACAAAATCAAGGTCCTGCCATAACCATCCCAGTCCCCTGACCAGAAACCCATAGAAAACCTGTGGGGTGAACTAAAGAGGAGAGTCCACCAGCATGGACCTCCAAATTTGAAGGATCTGGAGAGATTCTGTATGGAGGTATGGGTTCAGATCCCTTGCCATGTATTCTCCAACCTCATCAGGCATTATAGGAGAAGACTCAGAGCTATTATCTTTGCAAAGGGAGGTAGCACAAAGTATTGACTAAAAGAGTGCCAATAATTGTTGCACACCTATATTTAACAAAGATATTTTTTGCAATAAACCTATGTTTTGTTTGCAATTGTTTGATATCCATGACAGCAGAGTATTTTCTGATTTTTTAAATAAAAAAAATCAAAAGTTTAAACAATAAAGACAATTTTTTTACAGCCTTCTTTGCTCATATTTACCAAGGGTGCCAATATTAGTGGAGGGCACTTTAGATGGTACATCACAGCATTAAACCAATATCATTGTGACGATGGAGAGTATATTTTGCTCATTGTACAGACTGCTATCAAGGTAATTTCTAGCTATAAATCATCACTTCAGTCCCCTGAGACACCAATGGGCCATGTAACAATGCATTATTTTTTACAAAAAACATAATGCTGTAATAATATTTTTGCTGGTAAGGGGTGGTGAGCCTATTGCTGTTACCATGGTTCAAGCTTTCACGTGGGGTTGCCTTGTGTTTTGTAACTTGACCTGTATGACTGTCAGTGGGATGTTGGGGGACATAAGTAGGATGTTGCTTAAGGACCCCAAAGTTACAGAAACTGCCCTGACTGCCACCTGCATTCGTATTGCACTATGGACAATTTGATAATTGTTTTAAGATGTGCACACACCAAATCAGTGCAGGATGTACCCAACAGCCATCTTGTGTATACATCGTTAAAAGCAAGTAGAGCCCTACTACACATACCATATGTTAAACCAGGTTGGTGGGGCATGGTGGCTTAGTGGTTAGCATGTTTGCCTCGCAGGGATGTGGGTTCAATTCCTGCCTCTGCCCTGTGTGATTGGAGCTTGCATGTTCTCTCTGTGCTTCGGGGGTTTCCTCCAGGTACCCCAGTTTCCTCCCCTAGTCCAGAGACATGCCTTGTAGGCAGTCTGGCATTTCTAAATTGTTCGTAGTGTGTGAATGTGTGCACAACTGTGCCTTTCAATGGGCTAACCCCCCTTCCAGGGTGTCCCCTGTCTCATGTCCGAGGTTCCCTGAGATAGGCTCCAGGCTCCCCCCCAATCCTGAGTAGGATAAGTGGTACAGAAAATGAAGGGATGGATGTTGGATGGATCATATGATATTTTTTAAGAAATATAATTTGACAAAATCCCTGATGTTTCCCAGAATCCTGATATGGCAACCGAATTACTGTAAATTTCACTTAAAAGTGTGAGTTCTTAATGTGGAAGTGGAGTATGTAAGTATAGTACACTTGCTAAATTTGTTCTCTTCCCCACATCTCCATATGTGAGGTTAGGGCATTGCAAGCATTTTTAGTTTTATTGTCCCAGGAAACTGTCTTAATCGTTCTGTAACAACTATTTACTTTTCTCTGTATATAATTTTTTTCACTTACTATTTTATATTCACAATCAAAAGTGAAAGCTTCCTTTTGTCTTTGATTTGATTAAGCAGAATGACTCATGTCTAACAGGCCCTATTTCCACTGCCAGAATTTTTTTCCCTCCTCCTTAAGAGAAAGGTACAGTAGGTCTAGCAGAAACTATAATGCAGTGGCTGCACTGTGTATTTTTTCCCCCTCACCACCCTGCATGAAATGTAACCTGCGGGTCAAGCTGTGTTTTCTGATCCAGTCTTTGAAGACTGTTTGCTTGTTTTTTTGATGCCACACAGATAATGCTGTGATAATAGTGGCCGAAAAGCAAGTGCCTGTACACTTGTCTGTGTGTTCATGCCCTCTGGTTCCACTTGTCTGCACTTTTGGCTTTGAATCCCTGCACTTTTTGAATTCCAAAGAGTTTTTCTCATGTCCTTTTACTAGCATCCACCAGTTAGTCATGTACATATGGATGTTAGTCAGATCGGGGCATTGCATTCTCATTAGTGTCTGGGGAATGCAGATGTCAGTGTGGTTACATGTGCACATGCATGCATACAGTATACCACTTCCTGCTGCACTGGTTCCCAATCCTGAACCTGGAGTACTCCCTGTCCTGTGCATTTTTGTGATTTTCCTGCTCCCAAAACACCTGATTTTAGTAACCTGCTAATTAGCACCCCTTCCTGAGTTGAAGTAGGTGTGTTAGAGCATGGAAACACTAAAATGTGTAGTACAGGGGGTATTCTAGAACCTGGGTTGGGAACCTGTACCCTAATGAACAGATAAAAAACACATGCATATGTGCACATGCAAGACTGCACATATTAAACCAAGTCCCTCTCTCTTTTTACAATCAAACATCATCCCATCATGCCTTTCAAAGCCCCACAACCATGCTTCATTTGGGCAAGAAATTAAGTAGTGCCTATTACCATAAACACACTCCACATTCGGCTGCTTTTGTGTAGGAAAACCCATTTTCTAAATATTTCACAGGACAAAGTATAAATCACCAGAGTGCAAAAACCCAAGTTTATCTTCGCCTAATTGCAACGATACAGCCACAGAGATGTGTGTTGATTGCGGTCCTCTCCGCGTTTGCATTCCAGATGCTGATAGTGTAGAGAGGACCACCAAAGACTCGAAGCACACTTTATTGACTTAGGCTGAATAAAGAGTCTGATAAAGAGCTTCCCTCTCTTGGCCATTTACCAACCAGGCGATGGAGACGGCTGTCTCTGTGTGCTCAGTATGAGACAGTTACTGCCTCCAGGACCTGTCTGCTTACAGAGCAACAACGACTCACTAAACACTGACTCACTGCGTAGTGATTCAGTATACACATTCACTCAACATAAATGTATTAGATATGCATTAACTGAACGCGGACATTAACCCACTGAGCATAGTGTGTTCTAAGGATTGTTAGGGCACATGGTGAAGATCTAAAAACTAATTTCCACAGGCAGATTTCAAGTTTAAATGAAGTCAGTATGCCGGTTCACAGCAACAAGGGCACAAAACATTCACATTTGCTAAACAGCAAACTGTTTACACACACAGATGTAAAGGGTAAATCTTGCCAGTATGGTTCATTCTTTGCTTCTTTCCATTGTTATTGTTTGCTATGATCTATGACCCACGTGATGTAAATGATGTACCACCCATGCACAAGATTTCAAACAGATTCAACAGCTACAACAGATTCACTGCATACTGAGTCACCCTGCACATATGCAATTCACACTGATACATTGAACATTGATCTCTGCACCAGTGTTCAGTGCACAGTGATTTATTGAATATAGACTCAGTGCACAAGGATTCACTAAATAAAAACTCACTGCACAAACTTTTGCAAAATATAGTGCATAGTGATTCTCTGAATATAGACTCACTGTAAAGCGATTCCCTTAATATAGACTCAATGAACAGGGATTCAAAGAACACAGACTCAGTGCACAGTCATTCAGTGAATATAGACTAAATCTAAAGATATTTGCTGAACATAGACTCACTGTAAAGTGATTCCCTCAACGTAGATTCACTGAACAGGGATTCACAGAACACATACTCAGTGCACAGTGATTCCCTGAATATAGACTCACTGTAAAGTGATTCCCTGAATATAGACTCACTGTAAAGTGATTCCCTGAATATATACTCACTGTTAAGTGATTCCCAGAATATAGACTCACTGTAAAGTTATTCCCTGAATATAGACTCTTGAACAGGGATTCACTGAACACAGACTCAGTGCACAGAGATTCACTGAATACAGATTCACCGTGCAGTGATTCCCTGAATACAGACTCACTGAATACAGACTCACTGTAGAGTGATTCTCCGAACATAGACTCACTGAACAGTGATTCCCTGAATACAGACTCATTGAAAAGGGATGAACTGTATACAAACTCAGTGCATAGCTATTCACTGAATACAGACTCCCTGCACAGGGATTTCTTTGAATATAGAGTCACTACACAGGGATACACTGAATATAGTGTCACTGCACAGGGATTTACTCAATGCACACTGAATCACTATCCACAGACTCACTGTAGACTTTCTACACATTACACCGATTCACAATACACAGACTTGGCTAATGTACTTGACTATAGACATAATGGAAATACATGTACTGTATATATGGATTCACTATTGAACTCAGTAAACATAGAGGTGCTACACAAGGCCCAGATGCTAACTGACAATGCACACAATTTCACATTCATAAGAAAATGAATAAAGGACACAAAATATTAAAGGAGAATGCAAAAATATCCAATTGTTAGAAGTGGAACTAAGCCAGAGATACACCCTATAAGAAGTGGGAAGTGACAAAGTACAATGACAAAGTACAATGGCTTAAATGTAAATTTTAAGTGTATGCACTTTACTTGAGTTTTCTTTTACCCCATACTTTGGGATTTAATTTCCCACATTTCAAAAGAACTCGACTTTCTGCTCACTATATTATGAAAGATCTAAACTTTTCATAATTAGATTTTTTTTCCAAGGATTCTTTGCAGTCCTAATTCTTAAGTCTAAACTTTAACAGATATGACCTGGCTACACACAATTATCATGGCTGTTTGTATTTTTACAGCTAACTATTAGAATTCAGCTAGTTTGTATGATAGTTATCCATCCATCCATCCAACCATCCATTTTCCATACTGCATATCCTACACAGAGTCATGGGGAGCCTGGATCCTATCCCAGGGAACTCGGTGTACAAGGTAGGGGACACCCTGGATGGGGTGCCAACCCATCACAGGGCACAATCGCACACATCAGCCTACAACACATGCATTTGGACTTGGGGAGGAAACTGGAGTGCCCAGATGAAATGCCAAAAGCACGGGAAGAGCATGCAAACGCTGCACACACAGGGCGGAGGCAGGATTTGAACCCCCAACCCCTGAGGTGCGAGGAAAATATGCTAACCACTAACCAGTAACCGTGCTCCCCTGTGATAGTTATGATGCTAGCTAACGTTTGCCAGAGTAGGAATAAAACTGCTATTATCCTTAATCACTTGGTAAAAGAGGCATTAATTCACCATCTGACACCATCATCTAATTTAACTTTCTTTATTGAACCCAGTCTAGCTTCAGCAACTTCAGGTTGGTTCTTGCTCTAGGAGAAGCTCAGCTTGTTTATCAGGATTGAAGATATGTGTATTTAAAAATCTCACAATTGGCAACTGTTCCAATCTCAGAATGAGTATCACATTTATGGAGACATGATTTATTTACTCCCACACTAAGGTGCTGCGCGTCAGTCTGTGTGTGAGCTAAGCTACAACACGGCATGTTTTGCATTAGGAGCCTAATTGAAACGAGACATTACATCCAGCCTGGCCAAGTCAAAATGGACCTGGTCTGACGTAGTGACCAAGCCTCATAAATCACTGGTGCATACAGGAGGACTCTCAAAGGCATTTTAGCACTTGTCTTTCCTTTGGGACGGCTTCTTTTTCTGTCCCTCTTAACCTGTGGTTTCCATGCTCCTTTGAGGCTGAGTTGACTGCCAAATATGAGCACTTTACTGACTCCAAATATTTGCATGGTCAATTGGGCAGTGTACTGTTGCGGTTGCAGCCCCACGAGTCACATCTAAACACCCTTGAGGCTGTGCTGATTTAACTCTTATGCTGTGCAGAGGAGAGCTCTTTTTGCTCAGCCATGCTTGTTTCACCATCTAGCATCCTCTTTCTCCTGCAATTCAACCAGTACACTGTCTAATTCTCCTAAATATTCCTCTCAAAGAAAATTATACATTCTCTTTAGAGCATTATTGCATCTGTTTGTGTGAGAAAAATGGAGCTTGTTTTCCATGAAAAGAGATATTTCACAATAACTAATGAGTCCCAGTTTGTGGACAATGTCCTTCCTTCCATCATCATCATCATATAGTGTACATTTGTAGAAAATAAGAGTTTGTCCTGTTATTTTGTATAGAGATCATATATACAAATACATATATTGTATGTAGATTTTCATCCACCATCTTTGTTGGTAACATAAACTGACCATTTAAATACATTTTTTAATTTTACATTTAAAACTGTCTTATTTGAAAGTGTGAAATGCAGACGTATTTTACTTGCTGATGGGTTTGCATAATTCTAATTATGTGGCCATCAGTTAGATGAGGCAGGACACAAGAGTGTAAACTCAGCATTTGCTTTATTAGTAAAAAAAAAAAAAAAAAAAAAAAAAAAAAAAGGAATTAAATCAAAGTCTGTAGCCAGGGTCAATTGCAATTGCAATTGACAATTTCAGTAGAAACAAAGAAGCATATAAGGTTTGCACTTAATGAGACAAGTGCATAATAAGATGCAAACAAAAACAATAAGACAGAAATAACCAAACTAATCAAGGTGAAACATAGAATAGGTGAACACAATAGGGTAATCAACCAAAGACGGTATAGGGGCGGAGACAGAACCAAAATATTGTCTCAAATTGACAAGACTGCAGCACTCATTGTGTTGCCACACACTGAGTGGGGAAGTTCATGACAACTTTACAATTTCTATGATGTAAAATTTTGACTGTAAAGTATGTTTTTAAAGTATGTTTGAGATATAATAAGCTGAGATATAATTGCCATAAAAATGCATTCAGTGATTCCATTCCACTTGCCAGAAAGACATCTACCTATCTATCTATCTATCTATCCATCTTAAGAGGTTTTTAATGGTTTAAAATGGCCTTTCTCTAATTACCACTTACTATATTATAAAGTAAATGGATTGTATAGGAATGCCATGAATTAAAAAAAGGATAAAACATAACTGAAATAAAAAAAATAAACAAACATTATCAATCATACAATGTATAATTTTTGAAATATAGCGATATCCTTGACATATACAAAATTTAGACAGTTACATTTTAAAACATTTTATATTCTTAAAATCCTAAAGCATTGAGACTGGCAGAAAAATATTATTTTTATGTATGAAATTAGTTAGCATTTTGTCACGAGAGGGAGGCGAAGATAGATGCAAACGCAGTTTGAGGTTTTATTAAAGGGGCTGGCAAACAAATACAAAACAATGTTAAAAAATGTTATCCAAAAACAGGCAACGCTCACACAGATATCAAATATCAATACTTGGGCAAAATCCAAAATGAGATACAGAACAATGTCAAAACCAGACTAACAATACACAGGCTTGATATGTTCAGGTAGAGACATACTGAGCATTACTTCAAAATGTGACTGTGGAACTTGAATCCTTATATTCTGTGTGGAGTTGTGTTCAGGTGTGTGTGATTAGAAATCAGGTGACCGTGAACTCCGTGAGTCCGTGAGTGCTGGGAAGTGTAGTACATGGTGGCCATATTTGTAGGCCGCAGTGCGTTCTGGGAAACAGAGTTTCTTGTCTATTCCGGTGTTGACCTGACACATTGATAATGACAAATAGACTAGAGAGCAACAGGAATCAGGATCATGATTCATGTTAAATTAAAGTAATGCTCTCAAGTAATTTGGAAGTGATTTACATATTATGTTTTCCTAAAATGTTTTTTTTTTTTTTAATTCTTAAATTCTGTTGACTTACTGTTCATAAGTGTAGCTACTACGCATGAAAGAGTTAATTTATCATGTAATAAATAAAACATTAATAATAAGTATGACCAAGCTTTTTTTGAATAAATAAATAAATAAAATTCTGCCTTGCTTTAGTGAAATATATATATATATATATATATATATATATATATATATATATATATATATATATATATATATATATATATATATATATATATATATATATATGTTTACTTAAAGTAAAGATTTGGGTCAAAATGAGATTTATATTTATAGCTATTTGTAATAATTCAGCCACAGTGACATCCTATGGGTTTTCTCAGAATGCTTCATAAATCTTCTAACATACAGGTGGAACTTTATATAGCTGTATAAATAGTATTCAAACTATATATATATATATATATATATATATATTTATATATATATATATATATATATATATATATATATATATATATGTGTATATATATATATATATATATATATATATATATATATATATATATATATATATAGAGAGAGAGAGAGAGAGAGAGAGAGAGAGAGAGAGAGAGAGAGTAGCTTATAGCATCTGTCTGCAAGTTATCAAAATTTTCTGGTACAATATTTTGAAGGTCATTGTACCAGATCCCATGATTAGTTATATATATGTGTGTGTGTGTGTGGTGTGGGTAGACTATATCCGGACAATACCTAGCACTAGATTCCCATACTGCACTGTTTTTCTTGCTTTACACTTCGTTTTTATGAGTCAGCTATATGGAAATGCTTGTGATGATAGCATGTTATCAGTATCGCTGATAGTATGACTGCACATCGATGTTCTGGCTGCAGCCAGCTTCAGCGTGTGAGGTCTCGAGTGTACTGGCCGGTAGGTCTCTGTTTGAGTCATCTTGAGTTCTGCAGAGATGTCTGGATCTGGTGCAGTTTCACTGAGGAATCTTACAAAACTAAAACCCAGCTTTGTTTGTGGAATCTTTGAAGGCCTCTCCTTCATAAGCAGTGCAGTTATTAGTCAAATTATTTGTTTAATGCAATGGCAAAGTTGCACGAATCCTGCCAAAGTGCTGTGAAAGATTTGCTTAGGCATGGTAGAAATCTGTAGGAAAGAAATGTGACACGTATATGAGAAAAAAAAAGAAGACGATGAAATCCGATGGGAATCCTTAGGGTGTTCTTGGCTTTCAGAAAAGGATTACGCCTAAGAATTTCTGGAAACTAAAAATCGAAACAATAAATACAAAAATTTGTAATATGATACAGTTTATTATTAAGCAATGAATAAAATATGATGGGGTGATGTTAGAGTGAAATTTTCAACAATGGTGTGATGTGATGTGGCCTGACACCACGAGGACTAACTGTTACCACCCTGAGGTTGATTATTTTCTTAATACAGCACATACTAAAGTGTTTTATTGCCATTAGAGCACAGTAATTGTCCAATTATTAGAATTCTATTCTACTTTAAAAAAAATATATCTATAGTTATATTTAAGGTTGTAGAATATCCCCCAAAAAGTTAGTTCTTTTAGTCAAAAATTAGTCAGTTATGGTTCTGACCAAGGTTCAGAATCAAGAATTCAACAGTGCTGCGATATAAGGCTCTTAAATGGAACGTATGATGTCTACATTGTGATCTATTTGATTTAATATAGTTTGATTAGCAGCACTGAATGACCTAAAATGTTAATCACTCCTTGAAATGGATGATGCTTCTTGATACTGAAGATCTGTTCATAATTTATATCACCTGTAAATAAACACTGCTTTAAACTCGATCCTAGGACTGCTTGCCCACTGTCAAGGCATACAAATACACTTTAGCATGGCAGTGTGTGTTTGCTCACATTCTAGAGATTGCACATCAAACCTGAAACACTGTTTAGGCCTGAATGAAATTCAGTATGCAAGTATCCTTTGTCAATTGGCTTGGGCTGCTAGCTGCTGAGTGCTTAATGACATGAGGATAATCAAGTCCTGAATTTGGAATATCGTTTTACACTCTGGCCACAAATAGGCGGAACAGTATACAGATAATTGTTTAGCAAGTTGTTTGGACTACCATTGTGTCACATCAACTAGAAGTAAATATTTATCAGTGCAGAGAAGGACTTGTGGGAATGGGCGAGTCTGAATGTCTGGACTTGAATGGCTGAAGTCTTGTGACAGGCCAGCGCCGGAGCTGCCATTGACCCTGTTTACCATTAAGGGGGCTTCAAGACTGATAGGAGTGTTATTGACCCAGGGGCCATGCGTGGCATGTTTGGGATCTGCTGAGCATATCCCGGGGTTAATCTACACAACGAAGCCAATTATAGCCACTGAAGGTCAAACAATATAATCCATCACAGCAAGGATGACGGCGTGCATGGATAAACAGGGATGGGACAGCTTCTGGACCGGGTGTAAACCAGCCAACCTGGGCATGCCAAGGGTCAGCGCCAGTGTTTAATTGTCTCACTGGAGGTGGTGGGGTTGTATGTATTGCTTGAGCAGGGAAAGCCAATGAATGATTGTTTGTTCTTCCCCCCTACACACACGCACTTCTGTTTATTTAAACATGGATCATATGCCTAACTGACTTTATCTCCGCTGTCTGTGTTCCACATTGAGGGCTGGTGTCTGAGATGATGCATTGCTCCTTATTTCCATTATTTTGCATCTGACTGAAAGAAGAGAACAGAAATAAGCATACAAAAAAGAACAGTTAAAGGTGTGATGGAGCAAAATTAAGTTTTTTAGCTCAGGATTGGATGAGTGTTGCATTTTATGGCTTAGTAACCACACGTTTGTGAGTTTAAATCCCAGACCTGCCAGAGAGCCACTCTTTGTACCAGAGGCCAAAAAAAAAAAAAGGAATTTCGGCTTATTTTGGGCCTGCCTATGTGCAGCATTGAACACAGAATCACAATACAGTACATACAGAAAGCCAACCATGTCCTGATTAATTTTATAATAGACTACTGCAAGAAACGGTTAAAGAAAATATTTTAACCCTCAGTATGCTTGGATTAGATGACTTTGTCACATTTAAACTCAGGAAAGACAGCTTTGGGCTTTCTGGTTTCTCTGAAACATGCAACATGTTTTTTTTTTTGCCTTATGAACTTATTAAAAGAAAAAGAAAGGCTTGTAAGGGAATGACTGTTTATAGCTGCTATAATGTAAGTGATATCAGGCACTAACTTGTTTTGTGGATGTTACACAACATGACATGCAACTATAAATGGAAAAGATGGTAAGAGTTGGGGGGACACGGTGGCTTAGTGATTAGCACGTTTACCTCGCACCTCTGGGGTTGGAGGCTTGATTACCGCCTCCGTCCTGTGTGTATGGAATTTGCAGTTCCCCCCATGAATTGGGGGTTTCCTCCAGGTACTCTAGTCACCAGCCCCATCCAAAGACATGCATTTTAGGCTGATTGGCATCTCTAAAATTTGTCCATAGTGTGTGAATGGGTGTGTGCTATGTCCCCTGGACAAATTTCTGTAGTCTAAGAAGATAGTTTGATATGGATGAATGGGCTGTTGTTAAAAAAACATTGAACTTTTGGAGGTACCACAATCCTCCACTTCACATCGGGGTTACATCAGCCTGTCATTGATTATTTTCCTATAACAGCATGCCCCCGGGCTTTTAACTTGTTTTGTATAAAAATGCCTACCAAATAAATAAATACAGTGAGATACAATCAAAAAGAAATCAGGAAAGAAAGAAATAGAGGAGATACAATAGAGAAATAGAGACAAATACAATTAGAACTGAAATGTGCGTTCCAGAATAGGCTTCACTTAATCATGAATATTACTCATATAATCACATGAGAATTACAAGATCATGTGTAACCTTTATGTGATTGTTCTGTAAGGGATGAATAAACAAATAGGGCAGAGTGGAAGAGAGAAGTGGAGAGAATGACAGCACGCGTCAGTGTGTTAGGGTGATGGGGGTCACTAGCAGGCCGTACACAGTGGCTCTGAGAGTTCAGCTCCTCCATGGACCACCGTGCTGGGGTTCTTTCCCCTCATCCTCCCTGGTTCATTCATCAGACACTCCATTTCTTTTCCCCACACGGCTGGAATTATCTCACCAATTATAGCCTTCATGGCCTCCTGTTTCTAACAATATCTCTAACGAGCATGGACCAGCAGCACAGCTCTTCTTGACTGTAACTTATACAGTGTTTAATTGTGTGAATGTGCAAATCTCTTTGGTTTTCGTGGCATTTTGGGATTTCTCTTTATAAACCCATTTTTTGTCACTTAGTCATAGTTCCAGGAAATATAAATGACACAACCAGTTCTGCTCGGTTCACTTTCCTCAAACCTCAATCACATATTTGTGGCATTACATGCATGTACAGCACAGTGCTGTCAAAGTCTCAATTCTGGTTGGACGGAAGGAGTGGATAAATTTTCTTTAATAGCAACTCTGAGAGCAGTTCATATTGTTCCTATAGTAACAGGGACCTGTATGGCAGACCCTCTACATAGTCTAATATTGATTTTTAAAAAATGTGCTGTTATTTGACAGATATAATTGTTGGCAAATTGCTGTGGTATACAAGTAATAAAACATTTCAGGACATGCTGTTATTGGAAAATAATCACCTCTGGGTTCATAATTATTTTCCTATAACACAAGCATTATGAATCAACACACAAGCACACACACTGAACATTTCTTTCTCTGTATTGCTGCTTTTCTGGTGCCATGGTAGAACTCAGTAATGGCAGGAGTGCCCCCCACCCTCGCTTTCTCAGTTGTCTGAAACACTCTACTTCAGTTCAAGGTCTCATTGCCCACCCAAAGAGGTTATAGGCCTTCCTTCCCAACTGCATCCTCTCTCTCTCCTAAGTGGGTGGTCCAACAGGGTACAGCTTAGGCACAGGTGGGGCATTGTAGGGGTGCTCACAAATATGGCCCCCCCACCAACAACCCCTCCTCCCCATACACCGATACACACACATACACACAGACAGAAACACCATGCATTTAATTGTGGAAAGGTGGACCAGGTTTTCAAGAAATCTCCATCAGACCATTAAAGCACTGAAGGTACACAGTGGAACAGCATTAAACACACACACACACACACACACACACACACACACACACACACACACACACACACTCATATACACACACACACACAAAGAGACCATGCACCACATCAAAATATGTTTCTCCATCTATATCCATTGTCTTAGATAACTCACCATTTCAGTCTCCCCACTACAATAAATTGGAGTTGACTGTATCAACAACACACAGGGCAATCAACAAAGCCCAAATTGGCTTTTTAAAAAGTGGAAAAGCCAAATTCCAATGCCCTGGCCTCTGTAAATAATTACAGTTCTGCTGAATACGTTGTCCAAAGTTTACAGGGCAGGTTCACTGCACCCTATCTGTTGTTTGGAAGTCGTGGAACCACCAGCAAGATGTTGACATATGGTGGATCTGGTGCAGTGCACAAGGCATGGCCAAGCCTTGAGCATAATAAACAGAAGCATAAAGAGAGATCTGTGCAACACAGAAAGCCCCCCCGCCCCTCCCGCCCAAAAAAAAAAAAAAAAAAACAACAACAAAAAAAACAACCTCTTTCCCACTAGTCTTGTCTCTACACAGATAGTGGACCACCAGGGTTTGCTTCCAAATGTCTTTTTGATTGGATTGTCTTTTCGATTGACTTAGCTGTGTAAACAGCTGCAACATCTTGTTTTGTTAGTTGTGTGGTACTCATTTTCGAGGAAATAGTCTGAACAATGTTCTTGCATCTAATTAGCTATGAATGATAGATAGTCAGAACAACAAGGCAATGCTATCTTGCCTAATGTCCTTCAGGCTCAGTGCATACATCACTAATTATGGTGTAAATATAGTACTTCGTTCTGTGCACTATGTTACAATAAAAGTGGCTACATAGAAAGACAGCATATGAAGCAGCTTTTGTATGCTCCCCAGATAAAGGCTATGCTTGTTCTGATGTAGCTTATTTTTGGCAAATTTGAGGGCAGAATCATATGTATCCAGTAATCCAGTATTTCATGAGCTTTATCACTTGCCAAGTTTCAGTATAATTCCATCCCAACTATTTCTCTAAAACCATACAAAAAGACATGAAACTAATCTCGAATGTTAGGATTTGGAAAAGGGAGATACAATATTCTAGTTTTCTCAGTCTTTGCATCGGAATCAAGTTCACTGTGGTGCACACACATTTCTAATCTGCAATGTATGCAAATTTATCATCTGATAATGCCATTTTCTATTCTATAATCCCTCTTTCCCTCTGTCAATCTTTGAAATATATCTTACAACAGAAATGGTTCTGTATATCGTAGCAGACCTGGGCAAATTGGTTCCAATCCTGGACCCTGGCAACCCTGGTTATGACGAAAAAGTACATTTCTAAATGCAGCTCTACGTTCACCCTAGCAAGCGACAAGTTACTCATGTTATCTCATATGCAAGGAACTAAGGTACTGTATTGAAGTGAGATTAACACTTATGGGGAACATGTACTCTCCTCATAATAGCTGGAGGGTTAATAACTCTCTCAAGTGTTGTAATGGATTATTTCATATTTTATGATTAAATCAATGTGTGCCAATAATGGTTGGAAATAAAGCGCTCCTTTTGTGCATCAGTGCATGCATTCTGTTTATCACACTTACTCACAAACATGCTTGAAATATTTATGTGTGTACCAAATGATGGTGCATACACTTCCTTTTTGAAGCAGCTTTTAAAAAAGTTTTTTTGGACAGGAGCAAAGCACCAATTAGCATTGTGAATAATCATAGTGAATAATTTAATCTTATAGCATGAAATTGTATGAAGTGTTACAATTAGTTATCAATTTGACCAACGTTATATTTCAGATGTAGTTTCTTGGTGGGTTAATGGACCTTCCATCCATCCATCCATCCATTTTCTGTACCTCTTATCCTACCCAGGGTCGTGGGGATCCTGGAGACTTTCAGAGGGTACTCGGGGCACAAGGTGGGGGACACCCTGGACAGGGTGACAACCCTTCCAAGGGCACAATCACACACACATACACACATACACACACACACACACACACACACACACACACACACACACACACACACACACACACACACACACACACACACACACATATTCACACACTACAGACAATTTAGAGATGTCAATCAGCCTACAACGCATGTCTTTGGACTGGGGAGGAAACTGGAGTGCCCAGAGGAAACCCCCAAAACACGGGAATTGAACCCCCAACCCCAGAGATGCGAGGAAAATGTACTAAACTCTAAGCCACCATGCCCCCTTAATGGTCCTTAATAAAATAAATAAATAAATAAATAAATAAAAATCCTTTTGAAACCATTTTTGAGGTACAATTTGAGTTACATATTGCAACTCATATTCACACTGAGGTACATATTGCATCATGGTGGTGTGTAGCATTGCCGACTCATAGCTCCAGGGTGTCCTGTTTGATCCTAAACTCCGTATGTGTACTGTATGTGTGGACTTTTGTATGCTCTCTGGATTTCTCTAGGTTCTCTAGATTCTCCCATTTCCCAAAAACACGCTGATAGGTGGACTGTCTGAGTATGTGTGCATGGTGTCCTGCAATGCATTGACATCTCATTAAGGGTTTATGCCCACCTCATATCCTGATTTGGATAAAGCAGTTAATGAAGATGAATGAATAATTTGTGTACTCATGATAGAGCCTCTAAAATGCTCTGAACTGTTGAAGTACAGATAGTTTGTCAACCCTGAATTTTGGGTCATGACTGTCACATTTCCCAGATTATAGGGGTCATGTACTTGCTAATCCACTTCACAATGAGAACTAAAAACATGAACCTACATCACAACACACACAGCCCAAAAGCATTCAGACCAGAGTATAAAACACCTCCCACCTATAAACCCTTTGAAATCTCAACATTCTGATTTTCTAATCAAAAACAAGGGGCTCCAGTTTTCTTTTTCTTCTTTGCCAAGCTGTGTTGTGGGACACCTGTAGGGTTTCACCGTCGGGGATCGGCAGTTCACACTTGACACCGATACCATCTCTAAATAATGGCCCACTCCTGCTTCAATCAAAGCCACAGGCTCAGTAAGCACAAGAGAGGGGTGGGGTGCAGGCACCTAACACCAGCCTTGGAGTGAAGAAGGTCAAAGGTCATTGTAAAAGGTTTGGCCCCTTGGGTCAAGAGGTGCTATGGCCTCCTCTAATGGTGAGGATAGTATTACTTCTATTCTCCCTCTCTTCCACAATCCACCTTTGGCTGTTTCTAATGTGTTTCTTGTGTTCTTGTGTGTATGTGTGTGTGTATGTGTGTGTGTGTGTGTGTGTTTAGTGAAGGGCAGGTAAATAGTGTGCACAAGTGTCAGAGAAGTGAGCAGGTCCTGGTTAAAAGATGTAGTAAATTGAAGTAAATGAATAATAACAACACAAAAATAACACCAAGCATGCTGTCACTAAAATAGTAGTGAAAGTGCAAAATATCACTAACAATTTTTGCACCAAAACAACACTGATGAGCGTATCATCCTCCTGAGCATAGACTAGTGAGTATAAAATCGTGATTCTGGTTACATCCAGGTCATAAAAAAAACGTGGCTGCAACAAACGGTTGTGCAGGAGCTCAAACCAAGTAATGAATAATTTCCTCTTCAGAATGATGTGCATGATTTCCAATCACTACTACAAGCGTATGTGAGTCCCTGAAAAACAAATTACTGTGAACAATGTTGAGTTTACAGATTATATTTTGAGTTTATGGATTAGAATGTATTCCTGACTGTTGAAATATGGGGCGGAAACCTAATTCTGATTGATTAAAATATCAAAGTGATGCTGAATTCTTGGATCTGTTCGTTAAATCAGAAGGTGTTTAATGTTACTTTTCTGTAGCAGCACTTCTAACATTAATTCTGGATGTAAGGCAAATGACAGATTTATATTAATACGCACATTCTCAGACATTTCTATAGTGACAACTCATCATTTCCATAGTGACAACTGCACATCTGGACTTGTATGGCGGATGCTCCATATAAACTAAGAAAAAAAAAAGTTATGATTGATATACTGAAGCGTTTTGGCATATACCCGTTTATTTAACATTTATGTAAGGAGTCTCCAGTGTTATCACTTTGTAACATTTGTAAGTTTTCAGGACAGATCTTTTTTTTTTTTTTTTAGCTTTTTGTTTTTTCGGTAACATGACAAGCTGAATTTTTTTGTCTTATTAACTTCAAGAAAGAGTAAAAATAGAAACTGGTGAAGGAATGATTGCTTATAGCTGCTATAACATGAGTGTTAACTGGAACTGATTTGTCTCATGGAAGTTCCACTCAACCACATGTAACTATAAACAGATAAAAAGTATGATGTGCTGTTCTTTGAAAAAAATTAATGATTGTTCATATTGAAAAATTGACGACAAGAGGATAAGAGGATCACTCACTACAGGGAATCCTGTAATGGAAAAATAATCAACTTTGATGTGGTAATAGTAACTCCACTTTGCATCAGGCCACATCAAATCCCTTTATTACCAATACATCCAATCAATGTTCATTAATAAAATGTGCCGTATTCATTTAATAATGCTTACTCAAATCAGTGAATGGCTGATTCCTTTAACAGCCAATGCAGATTGTTAATACTTTGTAGTACTGTAACTTAATAAGAATAAATATATTGCAAACTTACTGCTGTAACCTCGTATTGATATTTGCTAGGCTTCTCAGCAACATCATTCATCTCTTGACTCCGAGTGAAAACAGACTGCTTCTTTTTGAGAGCTAGCTTGTTTTACTGTCTGTCTAGATCTGGCATGTATGGTCTTACTGGTCTTACTTTTTACCATAACCTCTTTCATAGTGCTGTCAAATATTAAATTCTTTGGGCACAGCAAGTTTCTGGGATCAAATTAAACAAATGGGTTTGAGGTTTATTTCCCAGAAGAAATATGCCTTTGTCCATTTCTCCTAAAACACTCAGCATTAAGAAACCACCTTACATTACTTAAACAAAGACATTTTTTCAGTTTGTTGCAAAGTACTAGCCTGGAGATAGACATTAGCATGTACTGTATGCACTACTGGGTTTCTGGAGTGGCGCTAAATAATGACAAGAAATGAAACTAAAAATAGCTGTAAAATTTGGTAATTAATTGCCAAGCATGTTGACTCACAGAGAGCTCAAAAAAAGTTAAGAAAAGAACATAATAAAATTATGCGCTAAATCTTCCGGTACTGCAGCTCAGCCATTGCAGCTCATCATCTACCATAGACATAGCCTCAACAAAAAACAGAAATGCAACCCAAAAGTGGCTGTCAGTCGCTTGCGGCTTTTGCTTCATTCAACATTAAGATAACGCTTCATGGGTGTGAATGTAGTCCAGGGTGTACCCCACCTCGTGCCCGATGCTTCCTGGGATAGGCTCCAGGATTCCCCGTGACCATGAAAAAGTATTAAGCGGTATAGAAGATGGATGGATGGATGGATGTATCTGATTTGGGCAGCCTAGTTGTGGCACACACACTCTCTAACATGCACAACAGAGGAGTGAATTTTGAATCCTACTGTGCAGGACATTTCTATGAAACAGGGGACGCACCTGGGCGAGTTTTATTTCATAGCTGGTTCCAGTGTTCAGCATATTAAGCAGGACCCAGGTGAAAGTGATGTTCCTAGCTCGCATGATGCAGCTCCTCCCTTATCTTTACGTGAGTCGCCAATTTCAACATCAGACAGAGCGAAACTCTTGTCACTGTTGCAGGAATACAGCAACATCTTCAACTCCTCGGGGCAGAATACGGGAAAGTGCATGTTGATTCAGCATTATATCAGGACAAGTGAACATGCCTGTATTAAGCAGTGGGCATACTGTGCTTTGCCCAAAAAGCAAACTGAAATAGAAAGGCAAGTGGCCGGCCTGCTAACTGATGGCATCATCAAGGAAAGCTGTAGCACCTGGGCATCACCAGTCATGCTTGTGAAAAAGAAATTTGGTGCCTGGCATTTTTGTGTGGACTATAGACGTTTGAACAGTGTGACTATTCAGGACTCTCACCCTCTGCTGCGTGTGGATGAGACTCTGGATGCATTAGCGGGCCCCAGATGGTTCAGCACTCTGGATATTTCTAATAGCTACTGGTGATTGGTGGTGGCCAAGCAAGACAGAGAAAAAACTGCATCTACTACTGGTCAGGTTCTATATCAATGGTGCTCCATGCCGATGGGACTTTCTGACTCCCCTGCCACATTTCAGCAAATGATGGAGCTAGTTCTGAGTGGGCTACCATGGCACATTTGCATGGTGTACCTGGAGTACATTTTGATTTATAGTGGAACATTTGAAGAACATTTAATTAATCTGAAAGAGGTGTTTTCCAGAATACGATGAGCAGGTTTGAAATTAAACACAAGAAAATGCCACCTGGCCAGGGATCATGTGGTATTCTTGGGTCATGTCATTTCAGAGAATGGTCTTCAGCCTGACCTGAGAAACACAGAGAAAGTTCGAAATTGGCCAGTTCCACAGTCTCCCTCCGAGATCAGAGCATTTGTGGGAAGGTGTTCGTATTATCGACGGTTTATTAAGGACTTTTCAAAACATGCAACTCCGCTTAACTAGCTGGAGTACCGATTGTGACAACTCATTAAAGTATTTAAAGGGAGTGCTGT
Organism: Ictalurus punctatus; assembly: GCF_001660625.3. Taxonomy (NCBI): domain Eukaryota; kingdom Metazoa; phylum Chordata; class Actinopteri; order Siluriformes; family Ictaluridae; genus Ictalurus; species Ictalurus punctatus. Next base: position 31,610,353 of record NC_030418.2, on the reverse strand, counting down.
CTTCGGCTCCCATTGTGATACTGCCTGACTTCAAAGTACCTTTCAAAGTCTATACTGATGCCTCTAAGTGGGTTGTTGGTGCTGTGCTCGTGCAGGAAAAAGAAGGACTTGAGTATGTAGTGGTTTACACCAGCCGTGCATTGAATGCCACACAGAAACATTGGTCCACTTCTGACCGTGAGTTATGGGCTATTGTGTGGGCAGAGAGGGAATTTAGACACTATCTGGGACTCTCTTTATTCACCATCATTACGGATCATTGCCCATTCTTAGTGCTTGTTCATTGCAAACGTTCATTGAGGATGATCTCACGGGCAGAAGGGCTAGATGGCTCTTGGAGTTGGACCCAATAAATTGGGTCATTGTGCACAAAAAGGGCAATCAGCATAAAAACACGGATGCACTGTCCCGCCATCCAGTGACACCAGACCTGGAGGACATTGAGAAGGTCGTCGAAGTAGTACAGGACGTGAATGTGGTGAGTGCTGAACAGACAAATACTGACATGTCAAGTTCGGCTAAGACCGCTGAGGTGACTGAGAAAGGGACTGTGGATAACTCATCTGTCAGAGTGGACAACGTAATGGGCCTGTCTGAATTAGCATGTGATGCAGCGGACATTGGTGCTATGCAACTGAATTATCCAGATATTGACACTGTACGGCACTGGGTAGAGCACTCACAGAGATCTACTAGGAGACAACTGAGAAGTACATCTCAGAGTTTACATAGATATTTACGTAGGACTGAGTTTAGCTGCCTCTCTATAATAAATGGACTGTTGTGTTGCTCCCTTTCCAGTCCCCTCACAGGTGACCCTGCTGCTCAAGTTGTAGTCCCTCCTGCTCTTAAACATGACATTCTTTTCAGCTTCAAAGGGCCTGGATTGTTTTCCCCATAGGGAGTGTGGGAACAGGTGAGGCGCTTTTTGTTTAATGTGGCCATTTGAGAGAGTTGCTATGGACATTTTGGAATTGCCAATGACAACCAAAGGAAATTGGTATGTACTGATTTGAGTTCAGGAGTATTTCCAAAGTTTGTTAATCTGTATGCGTTACCTAATCAATCTACTCAGATGTCGCACATTGCCTGTTTGAGGATTACATTTTGATACATGGCATTCCAGAAACTTTCCATTCAGACCAGGGCTGCCATTTAAAATCAGAAGTGGTCCTGACCCTCTGTTGACTGCTGAACATAAAGAAAATGCACACCATTCCCTACCACCCGAAATCAGACGTGGAGCATTTTATTAGGGCATTAATTGATCAAATGGCTAAGATACTCTTTTCGTGTGGTGGCAAATGGGATGATTATGTCAAACAGGTGGCTTTTGCATACAACTCCTCACCTCACACTAACACCAAGTTTTCATCATACTTCCTGGACCAGAGCCATGGATGCCCACTGACTTGTTACTAGCCACCCGCACACTTGACTGGAGCATTGCAATGTCTCATGCTGAGTTTGTGCCTGTGATGGAGAGGAAACAGACCCCGATGATCTTCTCAGTTGCCTTCAGTACCCACTGCAGGGTCTTGCAATCCAATGAGGTGCAATTTCCGAACCAGACAGTGATGCAGCTGCTCAGGATGCTCTCAATAGTTCCTCTGTAGAATGCGGTGAAGATGAGGGGTGGGAGATGGGTTTCTTCAGCCTCCACAGAACGTAAAGACGCTGCTGGGTTTTCTAGGTTGTGGAGCTGGTGTTGAGGGACCAGCTGAGGTTCTCTGTCAGGTGAATACCAAGGAATTTGATGCTCTTGAGGATCTCCACAGTGCCATCGATATTCAGTGGAGAGTGGTTGCTCCGTGCTCTCCTGAAGTCAACAACCATCTCTTTTGTTTTGTCCACATTCAGAGACAGGTTGTTGGCTCTGCACCAGTCCGTTAGCCACTGTACCTCCTGTCTGTATTCTGACTCATCGTTCTTACTGAGGAGACCCATCACAGCCATGTCATCGGCAAACTTGATGATGTGACTGGAGCCGTGCATTGCTGCACAGTTATCAGCAGAGTGAACAGCAGTGGACTGAGCACACAGTGCTGAGGGGCCACCGTGCTCAGCGTAGTGGTGCTGGAGAAGTTGCTCCTGATCTGGATTGATTGAGGTCTCCCAGTCAAGAAGTCCAGGATCCAGTTGCAGATGGAGATGTTCAGGCCCAGTAGGTTCAGCTTTCCAATCAGGTGCTGAGGAATGATTGTGTTGAATGCTGAACTGAAGTCTATGAACAGCATTCGAACGTAGGTGTCCTTCTTGTCCAGGTGGGACACTGGAGACTTCTTTAGCATGGGGACAGTGGTGGTAACCTCGAAGCATGCTGGAATGACGGCACTGCTCAGGGAGATGTTGAAGATGTCAGTGAAAACATCTGCTAGCTTATCTGCACATCCTCTGAGCACTCTGCCAGGAATGTTCTGGTCCAGCAGTCTTCTGTGTCTACTGAGTTTTCCTCACATCAGCCATGGTTAGACACAGCACATGATCGTTGGGAGAAGGGGTGGTCTTCCTCTCTGCCGCCTCGCTGTTCTTAGGGCCACCTTGTCACCTGCCCCGAAGGCGGAGTCTTGAGTCCTCAGTCCTCAGTCCTCTGCTCGCACCTCCGCAGTCATCCACGGCTTCTGGTTGGAGCATGGGGGGATGGTCTTGGAAACGGTGACGTCATCAATGCACTTGCTGAAGTAGCTGGTCACTGTATTCCTCCAAGTTGGTGGACTTGCTGTCAGTTACAGCCTCCCTGAACAAGTCCCAGTCAGTGTGCTCAAAACAGTCCTGAAGAGCAGTGATGGCTCCTGCTCACCAGGTTTTTACCTCATTAAAAACTGGTTTGGAGCATCTGACGAGCGGTCTGTATGCAGGAATTAGCATAACAGAGATGTGTATAAACAAGATCCAGCATGTTCACCCCTCTCGTTGCAAAGTCCACATGTTGATGGAATTTAGGGAGCACTGTTTTGAGATTCGCTTGGTTGAAATCTCCGGCGATGATAAACACTCCATCGGGGTGTGTGTTCTGCAGTTCGCTAATAGCCCCATACTGTTCACAGAGCACCTCCTTAGCAGATGGACTGGGCGGAATGTACACTCCAATTATAAGGACAGTGGTGAATTCCCATGGTAAATAAAATGGTCTGCATCTAACAGTCACAAACTCCACTAGCGATGAGCAGTAACTAGAAACTAGCACAGAGTTCTTGCATCAATTTGGGTATGTACCTGCCAATAGCCCAAGTGGAAGCCCAGATATTATACTTCCAAAACCTGCATGTCAAGCATAGCCTTGAGTTCCTCCCAAATTAAATTTTTTTGTGCTCAGGTAAACAATAGGGGTGGGTGGAGTCTCAGTGTGGTGCTCAATGACGTTTCTGAGATATGGTAGAGGTGAAAACACTTCAGAAAAATGTCCCCTGCAACATGAATTTCATTTTTCCCATTAGTAGGTTCTTCCTCACAGTTTTACATAATGACAATCAGGGGGTTGTGGCTGTATTGTACTGTGTAATAATTTAAATGGGGAGAAACCCCACAGAGGTTTGTGGGACCTCTTGGACAAATAACAGGGGTTTGAATCACTTATCCCAATTCTCAGCAGCAGTGTAAACAAACATATGAATCATATTCTTAAGCATTTGATTAAACATTTCGTCCAGCTCATCCATTTGTGGATGGTAAACATTGGTGCAAATCAATTTAATCCCTAATAATTCATACAGTTTGTGAAGGGTGCATGACATGAAAGATGTGCCCAGGTCACTCAGGATCATCTTTGGGATCCCAACTCAGGAGCTAACTCAAAAGATTGCCTCTTGAAGACTGCATGCGGAGATGTAGCGAGAGCCACTGTTCTCTTGTGTATTGTATTGTGTAGTCCACTAAAACTGACACAAATTGATGTCCTTGTATAGTGCACTCTAAGGCCTAATGAAGTATATGCCAATTCTGTTGAAGGAGACCTCAATCAATGGAAGGTGCCACAATGACACTTTTGGGGTGGCCATGGATTCACCAACTGACATTTGTAACATGCTGCACCATGCCCCCAGTGCCATAGCTGCCAATACCTTTTTCCTAATTTAATTTCTAGTCTTAGGCTCTTTTTAGTCTTAATGGATGGATTTGTTTTGGATTGCTTTCCTGCATGTAATTAATATAAAATGAACTGAGTTTCAAAAGATTTTAATTAAATGTGTGTGCTATTAAAATAAATAAGTGATTTATTCTTGACAACATAATCTGTGTATAAAATACACAACAACTCTTGTTGTGTATTGTTGCAAGGTTCCCATTAATGAGTCTCCTTACAAATACATTTTCACAAACTCTGGAGCTCTTGCAAGATACACAGGTTTTGCCCAATTAACTGGATTTTCGTCAGTACCACATTTCTTATATAAATGATCTTGTGAACTTGTGAATAAATTTGTTTGGATTCAGTTTGATAAATAAGGCCAAATACCTGGAAGTTCATAAAGAAAAAGGTGACAACTGGTATATAAATCAGGAACTATAATCATTATTTTCCCAATATTTCACTCATCAACCCATCAAAACTAAAGCAAGGCTGATGAGTTTTGCAGTTAAGCGCTGACCCCTGGAAAGATCTATTATTGCACATATACCTTACAGTTTATAGATATTTTGGATTATAAATTAGTTCTGGGCTGACAAAGAAGTGTAAAACCACATAACATAATCCTTGTGTTTAAAAGTCTTCCCTTTATTTATTTATTGACATTTTGTTCGGGTGCGAGTGTAAATTAGCCAGCGTGTTGCTAATTTGGTTGGGAGTAAGTCATTTTTTCCCCTATTCTCACTTTTAAAAATAACATGTACCTCTGCTGACATGGGTGAAGTGGGTGTATACCACAGCAGTGGTATTTCCAAATTTACATTGATCCAAAATAACATATATTTTACTGCTTAGAAAGATACATTTTTAGCCCAGCTGCAAGGCCAAAATGATTTTCCTGACCTCAAGTATAGCCCTAAAAGTCATGGTTCATTTCTAACACCTTGGTTTTGTGGATATTTACTATTCATGTCATCACACTTCAATATAAATAGACAACTTCACCCAACAGGATAACTAATTACAATGTACGGAAATATGTAATCTGTAGCAAATAAGAACAAGTCACTCAGTGATGGTGACTAACTGTGTATCAGACATTTAGCGATGTTCTCTTTCACATGTCTCTTTTCACTTTGGTTAATGCTTTTCAACATTACCAACAATGTCATTTCACGTATCTTCTGATAGTGGGGCAAGTGGAATTTAGCCCTTGCTTCATCTTTACATAAAGAGAGTGATGAAGCAGTGTTTTAATCCTTTAGCTTGTACAGCTTTCTCACCTCCTCATCTGTACACTCTGCTCAAAGAGATCAGCTTCGAAAACTTCAGCTTGCATGCTAATATTGCTGTCAACACCCATGCACTCATCATCTTGTAGATCGCTGGATATTCTTATTAATAAGACATTGAACATCACTGGAAAATGTTGAGTGATGAAAGAAGCCATTTCTACGTGGCATTTAGGAACGCAATTTTTGTTCTTACATTATGATCACAAGACAGGGTTTTCATCATTGATGATGTAATTTTTTACCAAATAAAAAAAATATATGGCAGCACAAAAAAGGAGTCATCATAGCAGAATGGCAGTCATTCATGCAAATTTGCAGTAAATTACTGTGTTTGTTTATTGTGTAATTTTTCATATGCAATATTTTGTGTTTGCACTAGGAATGAACAGACAGGTTGTTCTATACATATACTAATACAGATCCTAATAGGGATCCTAATGCTACGTTTCTGGAATCAGGACTGGAATCCTGTGAGACAAAACAAAAATTCATGTGAGCGGGGGATTTTTACTTTCATGTTTTACTTTCATGTTCCAGAAAGTTTCTAACAATATGGTCAGGGTCACAGTGCTTAAATTAGGCTACTAATTTGTTTATTTTGGAAAATAGAACCACTTAGAAAATATTGCAGGCTGGTACAAACAAAAACAATAACTGCATGAGCGAGATTAAAAAAAAAAATAAAAAAAAGGAAGAAGCCCTGAACATATCTCTAGTGATGCAGCAGCAGTTGAGGAACTGTCAGTACCAACATTCATACACCATGCTGACAGTGCTGATATTTTTACCTTTTGGGTTGTTTCAGTGTTTTCCAGTGTTTCTGTGGTCAAAATGGTATGGTTGATATTTAATTTAAAAAAATCTGGATTAGGCCACAACCACTTGGGGATTAAATCCAAATACAGATACAGACATTTGAAACATTAAACAGGCCTATTGACTTAATGATATGGTTCTGTCAGCCTTGATTTAATAATGACTTTATATTGATTTGAGGTATATTGTATTTTTTTCTGCCTTGTTAACAACCAATGCCTTCACTCACTGTCTTATTCCTCCAGACAGAATCAATCCTCATCCTGTGACTTTCAGAACTCAAAGACTTTCCCTCAGCTATTTCACTGCACATCACGCACTGCTGAAATAATAACCCACTGAATGCACTTGTGAGGACATTGACTTAACACACACACTCTTGATTGCATGTACAAAACCAGACTCTTTCACATGATTAACCACACACACTATATTTGTGAGGATGTTGAGTCAACATGCACTCTTAATTGCACCCATACAAGTCAACATACACTTTTAATTACACATAGACAAACAGACTTATTCATATGATTAAACACATGTTTGAATGCTTCCTTGCTCGTGCGGATGAGTGTTTGAGTTAAAGAGAGACTGTCTTTTTCATCTATACAGAACTCGATTTTGACATCAAATTCATCTGGTGTTTTTTCTCCATTTTACCCCCGCCTCCCACTGCCTCAAAATATCTTTTGCTCAACATCTTTTCTGTTGTCTGGTCCCTATTTCCTTCTTGTTCTGTTTTTTCTTTGTTCCATTACTTTTTATATAACTACTCCTCTCTCTAACAGACACACACATTTTCACCGCTCTGGTGTGTTGGTCTTCAGCTCTGAGTTAGGGAGAGGGAAAGGGAGGGGTGTGTGTATGTGTGCGTCCGTGCAGGGCTCGAGGCCTGTTCTCCTCTGCTGCTGCTGCTTCTGCTTCTTCTTGTGTGGTCTCGCGGTAGACTTTATGATTTATTCAGCTAAAGGCAGAGGAGCAAGACCCCCAGTGACCACAGAGAGAGCTCCGCACGTGGGTTTAATGATTTCACCACAAAAATGTCTGCTATGGCTGGGGCCACAAGAGGGAGGGAGACAGGGGCTGGTGGGGGATAGAGGGAGAGAGAAGAAGAAAGAGAAGGAGGGAGGGACTGGGAGAATCGGTACAAGTGCTCACGCTGATTCATGTCTACTCGCTCACTGGTGTGGGTAATCCAACAAGGCAACATAGGGAAAACAGAGAAGGTGTCCTGACACTGATAGCGATGAAACATACGTACATGTCCATCTTCGACTTCCTGTTAGTGTCTGGGAAACAGATCAACGTCCCTTCTGTCTTTAGATTTTTTGGCTCATTCTATCTGTATTTGAAAAGAGGGTCTTGTTGTCAGTGTTAATGAACTCTGCAGAAGGAGGAAATGTCACCAAGAAAGCTGGAAAGTGATGGAAAAATATATATTTAAATTTTTTATTATGTTAAGTAAGAAATAAAACCTGGGTTACACATTTAACCCTGTTCCCTGAGAAGGGAATGAGACATTGCATGAGCTTCACACTGTAGGAAGCATTAGGGCAGTGGTGGGTTAGCGGTTAAGGCTCTGGGTTATGGCTCGGAAGGTTGGGGTTTCAAGCCCCAGCACTGCCAAGCTATCGCTGTTGGGCCCTTGAGCAAGGCCCTTGACTGTCTCTGATCCAGGGGTGCTTTTGTGGCTGACCCTGTGCTCTGACCCCTAACATGCTGGCGTATGTGAAGCTGTAATGTATATGTGACCAATAAAGACCCATTATCTCAGGTCTGTGTGAAGTCATGTATCTTTATAGGCCTGCCATGGTCAGGTGACATGACAATTTTGCATGTAACGTGACTATAAAATGGCACCTGTGAACCATGTCATCAGCCTCTATTATCTGAACCGAAGATGCAACTCACAGGCATGCCCCAGTATGACAAAGCTATGCAACTTCTCATTCCTTTCTCAGGGAACAGGGTTAAATGCATAACCCAGATATTCCCTTTCAAAGGGAACTCAACGTTGCGTGAGCTTCACGCTGTGGGAACAAGAATACCCATTCTGTCATACTGAGGGTATGGTCTGTTCAAAAAGATCAGAGCCCGAGGGTCACTGCCTGGGGTGGATTGCATGTCCAAACTGTAATATTGAATGAATGTGTGTGGTGTAGACCACCCACACACATCTTGTAAGGGTACCCCTTTGGATAAAGCCTTCGAGGAGGTGACCCCCCCCCTAGTGGAATGAACCCTTATGCCCAGAGGCGTAGCGAGACCGTGTGCCTCATAAGTGATAGAGGTTGCTTCCACTATCCAATTAGCTTTCTATTGTCACCGCCAAAGCAGACCAGCAACTGCTCAGACTTACACTGCTGGCTGGAGCGGTGGACGTAAGCACAGAGAGCTTGTACTGGACACAGTAGGTGCAATTTCTCTTGTTCCGTTGTGAGGAACAGAGGAGAGCAGAAAGCTTGCAACACTACCGGCTGGGCATCAGATATAGGAACTTTAAGAATATAAACCGGCCTAGAATATTAGAAGGTCTTGGCTAATCCAGGGGCAAAGTCAAGGCAGGAAGGAGCAACAGAGAGAGCTTGTAGATCTCCTACTCATTTGAGATACCAGGGCCAGCAGAAGAGCTACCTTTAGATTCAAAAGCTTCTCTGAGGCTGACACTAAAGGCTCAAATGAGGCAGTTGACAGACCTTCCAGGACCACAGATAGGTCACAGGAAGGTATACATGGTCTGCAGATGGGCCTCAGCCACCTGACACCATGCATAAACCTTGATGTTAGAGGACATTGCCCCACAGAGGCTCCATCAATAGGGGCATGGCTGGCTGAAATGGTGGCCATGTAGACAGTGATTGTAGAAGGAGCTGACCCTTCTGAGAAACATCCCTGTAAAAACTCCATGACTGTAGCTATTGCATAGTTTACTGGGTCTATCTGACGTTCCTCACACCACGAGACAAAAAGTCACCACCTGAGTGTATACAATTTTCTCATGGATGGTGCTCTAGTGTTCAACATGGTCTCTACAACCTTAGTTGAGAGACCAGAATCTATGAGCTGGTGCCCCTTAGGGGCCAGACCCACAGTTTCCGTAGTTATAGTCAAGGGTGAAAAATCAACACCCTGGCTTAAGACAGTAGATCCCTGCGAATGGGAATCTCCCAGTCAGTACCATCTAGCAGGGATATTATCTCTGAGAACCATATTTGAGCTGGCCAATAAGGTGCTACTAGCAGCAGACATAGACGGTCTTGGCAAACTCTCGCTAGAACTTGTGGGAGCAGAATAATCAGGGGAAAAGCATACAGACGTGACCTTGGCCATGTGTGCGCTATGGCATCCAGCCCCAATGGTGTGGGATGAGTGAGGGTGAACCACAGAGAGCAATGTATTGTCTCCTCTTAGGTGAACACATTCATTTCCACTTGGCTGAACCTCGGCCATACGGACTCCACCACTTCTGGATGAAGCCTCCAATCCCTGGGCCTCTGCCCATACCTCGACAGGATGTCTGCCCCCACATTCTGGTTGCAGAATGTATATTGCAGTCACTGACAAAAACTCTCCCTCTGCCCAGAGAAAAATTAGTACTTGCCTGAACAGGTGGCATGAACATAGCCCCCCTCCACTGTGTTGTCTGTCACAACTAACACATGACCTCTCAATTGATGAAGAAAGAATTCCAGTGCTAGAAATACAGCCCGCATTTCTAGGCAATTTATATGCCACTCCAGATGAGGGCCACTCCAGAGACCATGAGCTGGACAGCCACACCCCAGCCCGTGAATAACACTGATTACTCTTGGGATTTTGTCCTCAGATGAAACCCATGACTTTTCAGCTGCCACTGAAACGGCCTCATGTGCAATAGTCCCAATGGTATGACATTGGCTGCTGCTGCCATAAGCTCCAACAGTCTCTCATAGAGACTGGAGGGGATGCCCAGACCCTGCTTTATCTTGCTTTATCTGGGGCCCAATTGTCTCCCCGCTATTGAGCTTACTCAGCAGCTCTGCTTGGTAGGCCTCCAACACTGCCATTTTACACAGTGACCTACAAGCGAGACCCGCTGCTGCATAGCCTTTGCCAACCAATGCCGAGATTTCCTGCCATCGATTTCCTGCCGTCGATTTGGCTAAACCAAATACCTGTGCTGTTTATTCTCCATGTTGGCCGAATAATCCGATGTTGCGGGTTATAAACATGGTTAGTGTATGATTTTCCCCTGATGCGCAATATTTCATCATGCACTTCTAGGAAGAAGGGGATTTTTCTGTGGTGTGAGGGAGATTTACAACCCCAATTCCAAAAAGTTGGGATGCTGTGTAAAATGCAAATAAAAACAGAATGCAATGATTTGCAAATCTTATAGATCCATATGTTATTTACAATAGAACATAGAAAACATATCAAATGTTTAAACTGAGCAAATGTACCATTTCAAGGAAAAAAGAAGGTAATTCTGAATTTGAGAGGCAGAGTCTTTCGGAAGTAAAGATGGGCAGAAGTTCACCAATTTGTGAAAAACTGCGTCTACAATTTGTGAAACAATTTCAGAATAATGTTGCTCAATGTAAAATTGCAAAGACTAATATCATCATAATATCATCAAAAGATTCTGATTTCCATACCGGAATCAGAGTAGCAATACGAGCTCCAATATCTGGTGAAAGACAGAGCAAGAGATACAGCCATGCTCGTGTCCGGCTTCTCTTCCGGATCCACACAGCATCCGAAGGACCTAAGCCAGCTACCTGTCTCAGCAGTGGCCGGCCCAGATGCATGAGGCTCTGAAACCCAACTCCTTTCAGCCAAGAAGAGAGCGAGCAGAGCTGCCTGATTGTAAAGCGTTCACAATGCGCGCAGTCAGCCCCCTCAAGGGCCGCTGTGGCATGCTCCACCCCAGACGCTTCACAGAGAAAGTGTGTCTGACCACCATAATGAAACGTAACACACTCTCTGACTCATTTTCTTTTTTTAAAGGAACAAGAGATATATTATTTTCTATATTATTATAATTATATATTATATGTCTTTTTTTGTGAGTGTTCACACAAATAACTGACATGCAGTCTTTTGCAGAAGATAATATGGCTGATGTGGTTCACAGGTGCTGTTTTATAGTCACGTGACACGCAAAATTGCCAAGTCACCTGACCATGGCAGGCCTATAAATAGGCGTGATTTCACACAGACTTCATATACTCGTCACGCGCGAGGGCACTTCCCATAGCGTGAAGCTTGTGAAATGTTGAGGGAACACTCATTATAGGAAAAAAAAATCAACAATGAAAAGTTTTTATTTCTTATTTTTAGCTTGATTAAAAAAAACATGATTGTTTTATTACTCGTATACCAAAGCAATTTTCTAAGATTACAATTTAATATTAATACATTTTGTGTCCATTCATAGACATGCCTAATGTTGTCTAATTTGGAAGGTCCATGAGACATCTTCTTGTTATCACTTACATTATAGCAGCTCTCACATTTATTCCCACATTAGCTTGTCTTGTTACAAAGAAAGTGCAAAATCCTTATAACTAACATTGGAGACTCCTTCCAAAAATGCTAAATAAATGTCTCCTTACAGATAACTTCACCATATTAACAATTATACATTTTGTTCTTACTACAGAAACTATTAGAATGAGTATATTAATATAAACCTGTGGTTTTGCTGTTGAAATGTTGCCAGATCTGCTGTTGTAGAAAAGAATCAACACCTGATTTGACTTAAAGGTATAACATGAGAACTTGCCTTTACTTTTACTTTTCCTTGTTTGCCTTCAAAAGCATAAATATTATGAATATTTGCTTACTGTTCAAACAGTAAAATTTATTTTGGCTCCAATGGCAATCTATTTCTCTATTGGTTACATCATATTTGGCTTTTTCATCCTTCCCCTTCCTTGCCCCTTTCCTTTGTTGTTTTCTTCATTCTTGTTTCCTCTCGCTCTTTTTAAGGAGCAACCAAACATGCCTCATCGTTGCATGTTGCACTTCAGAGGAAGGCTCTGTTTGGGCACTCCTGCCCACTGGAACCATGCGGTTTCAGCCACCTTGGTGGCGGCGTTTTCATGCTAATTGCCCTGGACGAGTGACACACACACACACGCAAACACACACAGCGTGGCATCGACTTTACTTTTGGCCTCCTAAGACTGTCTGTGATCTTATGGAAAAGTCTCGGACCTCCTCTGGAGATGAAGGAGATGAGGTTTTGAAGAGCGCGCAGCCTCCGCTGTGCACCTCTCTGCTAATGGGGGTGTGCTGTCTTAGCCAGTGCATGCTCTCATCCGCTTGTCTGCACTCATTCCTAAATATTAGCCTGTCATCTTTTACACGGCATTTCTTTGCTTTTTCTTTTTGCTCGTTCTTTCTCGCCACCTCTCTCTTCCGGGCGTCTTGAGAGTTATGACAAATGTTATTATACTCCCCTTTGGATTATTTTAGCACACACTGCAGAGTAAATCACAGTGTTTTCCTAAACCACGGGTCATTTGCCGACCCCATGTTTGAACAGCTGTAATGAACACTGTGCATTAATAACTTTTGGGTCGAGAGAGAGAGAGAGAGAGAGATGGGATAAGGGGCTGCTATTAGAGTATGTGTGTGTGTGCTTTAGAGCACATTTCTTTAATAATAATTTGTGATTGAAATTCTCTATAATTCTTCATTTATTTTGATATATGAAGAGTGTGTCATGTGACAGATTGAAGGAGAGAAGTCTGAAATTTTGGTGGTCATGCCTCCATTTTGAAGAAAACCACAACAAACACCTACTACTTCTCAAAAGCACCTCCTACTGCATATTCTCCCTTTTTTCTATTAAAATAATTGCAGGTAATTACTGATAGTAGTGATAATAGAAACTGCTACGTAGTTAAGTATTTCTTGTGATGTATTTCATTGTCATACAATGACAATAAAGTTAATTTAAAAAATAGGTGAAAAAAATCAGCCTGAGATATTTTAAGCCTCTCCAAATCCTGTTTTACCACAAACAGGAAAAGCCTATTTGTCTCATTTTGCCAATGACAGGTCTGCGTTCCTGGAGGCGGCTAAAGTCGGTGTGATTCGGCCATGGTGTGCAGTCCCAAATTATAACCCCCTTCATTTTAGTAATGAGTGGGTATATTGGCCCACATGTTTTATAATACGCAACTCAGTATAGTAATCAGTGCCATAGGTATAGCACACACTTGCCCGAAGGCACACTCTGACCATAGTGTAGAAATCTGTAATCATTATATTGGTACAATAATGATAGAAGCCACGTGGTAAGTTATAAAAGGAGAAACAAAATGAAGGCCTCCACACACACACAGATGTAATTACAAGGATTTGCTGAGTCTAGTTGGCCTCTGTTTCCATGGTCATGGTGCTGAATACAGGCGCTGATGGCAGAGAATCTGGCTTTTTCCTATTTCATAAAGCAGTTTGAATTACATGGTGCGAAAGAGCTTTCTACAGTGCTGTCAGATTTGCTTCCATGGATTATATAAATCTGTTTTAACATCTAACAATGTTATTCTAGTGGTAAGAATGGTGTCTCTCTACCTCCAGAGTGATATGGAAATCCCAACTAAAAAATAATATCCCTAGTTTATCTCTTTCACCAGGCTGCCATTGTATTACTTGCACCTACTGTACCATATAGTTATACTTATTAAAATTTGTCAGCCGACCATAAATAGAAAGGGATTGCCACATGATCAGCCATTCATCGTCAGTAACTGATTTATCCTGGTTAAGGTCAAGGTGGATCACACTGGGCGTGATGTGGGAATACACCCTGGATGGGATGGTAGTCCATTTCAAGGCATCATGCACACACACACATTCACACATGTTTTTGGAAAGAAAATTTGAGGCCTCATAGGAAACCCATGCAAACATAAGGACAGCACTCACAGAACAGACAGTAACCCAAGTTCAGGATCAAACCTGGGGACCAGGAGCTCTGAGGTGGCAATGTTACCCACTGAGAAGCATGCCATATGACCATCACTGATCAAATATTATTTGCATTCTGGGCTGTTCTCAGCACAGCAATGACATTAACACGATGATGTCAACATGAAGAAGAAACCTTTAAATGAGTCAGACCCAAAACAGAACCCATCATCTTCTGGGTGACAGCGGATAGTAAGATTATAAATTTATGTATAGAATATATAGATAAAGAAAAGTCATTGTATAATTGTAATATTATTGTATATTAATATTGTTTAAAAAATATTAATCAGATTTTGAATAAGAATCCTGGGATGAGCACAGGACAGGGATGATTACAGCAGCAGTTCTTTAAAGCTGCAAGTCCACAGTGTCCTGGCGAAATTATTAGTGATAATAAACATTTTTAAAACCATCTTGGCTAGTTAGATCTGATTGTGTCCTCGACAGTACGACACAGCAATCTTCAGTAGCATCAGATAATTTTTCAAGTACAGTGGAAACCCTAGAACCCTCTGTTTGGTTGACTGCTTTATGTGTGTTTATATAAACCAAACACTGAGTAAAAGGCAAATCAGACCATGAAGCATTAAAGCAACAACTCTATGGCTGTAACTTGCTACGAGGACACAGAGGTCCAGAGCTCAGTATTTTCAGAAGCTTTTGTTTTGTTTACCTCCCACGTAGAGTCTGGAGTTGTCAACTTTAATATGGAAACAGCAATGTCTTGATAATATAGCTGTAAAGGATAGTCTACTATGTGGAAAAACTTTCCAAGGCTATCCAATCTCTAGCAATCACCTCAGCGCAGTTGAGGAGGACATTTTAGGTGTGTAAATAGACTTATATAGTCACAAATTATCCAGCTATCACAAGACGTTATATTACCAAACTTTAAATTCTTGTTGGCAGATGAGCATCGTACATCTGATATAACTATTGTTTATAACTTTTGTATAGTCCGGTTTGTAAAATGCAAACCACTGTAGAAAATATCGGCTTGCTAGTTACAATATTGTATATAGGACATAGTGGTAAGGTTAATATTTAGTAATAATAAAAAAATTAAAAATAATAATTATATCCCATTTAGGCCACACCCATTTCAGGATGAAATCCAAACATGACATACAGATAGTTTGAGCACTAAACAAATACAGATTCAGACAGTTTTGCTGCATTACACCCATAATATATCGTGATTTTCAGTAGGAAAAAGAAATTAGCATATTTCATGAAAAGATGCACAAATTTAAGTTTACAAGATTCCTTAAAAATGTATACTTTATGCACCAATGCCCTGGGGTAAGAGCTGATAATCGGGCACTAATAATAGCGGTGGTCAGAAAAAATAAATAAAACAATTTTTTTTTTTTCTGGTTTCTCGGTCACATGTTCAATCTTCATTGTCACACCTATGAAATATGTTCCATGAGCATTGGGTTACTAAATAAATACACATAAAACTAAGCTATGAGAGTTTATTTACTGTAGCTGGGTATAGTTTGGAAGTAGATGAGAGTTAGTGCATACTAAGTATGTCTAAACAAGCCAAACCGGGCTGAGCTATAAAATGATCATTGTATGTTTTTCTCTTCTCTGACTCATTTGTTGATATACCCCTCTCTTTCTCTCTCAACCTGTCACGTGTCTGTCAGTTAAACTTGTTTCTTTCCCGTTATCAGCTTGCCAACACCTGCACCCTGCTCAGTCATAATCTTTAATTAAATCGTGCGGGTTTTTTTTTTTTCCTCTCAGTTGCTGTTCATTCGATGGGTGTCAGCGCTCTCAGCACCACTCATTTGGGACCCTATTCATTCCAGCATCTGTCAGCATCCACTTCTAGGCTTCATGCACCTAGCACTCTCTCTGCCAGCACATCCATGTGTGGTATTTGAAAGCAGGAGTTATGCTATGCTAGTGGAATGTATTAATCATGGTTAATAATGTATCTATGTTTTCTTCACTACTTGGCAGGGTATGTGCGTTTTCCCACCATCCTGTTGATGCTTGCGTCTTTAGGGTAAGTGGCTCCCAGTTGAAGGTGGTTGCTTTGTTGTGTGCTGAGGGCTTTCCATTAGACAAGAAAGCAAGGAGGTTTCTTTGGAAACAGGATCCACCACATGACGACTGTGTACTTTTCCATCCACAAGACAGTTCTGGCCATGATTAAATGGACAATCAATTAAAAAAAAAGTGTGTATGTGTGTAGTGGTGCATGGGTGGTTGTGTCTGTGAGGGGATGCATGTGTGTTTGGGCGAGTGGCTGTGATGTACATATGTGGGAGTAGGAAAGAGACGATGTTCTCCCCACCCCCCCACCCCACTCCCTGACCCCAAGCGTGCGGTTAATCCTTGACTTTCTCCGGCTTCCAACTCAAAATGCTTTGTGATGGAAGGAAGTGAAAGGGAACAAAGGCCACCTCCTGCAAAATGAAGATGAATGGAAGAAGCCAATACCTTTTACCTCCGGAGGCCCTTGCTCTAAGCAGCTGTGCTTCCAAGAACTCCTGATCTGCTACATTTAATAATCACAGCCAGGGTTCTTTCCCACCTTTTTTTAACCCCCATGATGTAGTGCATGTCAGCAGGAGGCCTGCTTGCTTCTGGCCTGGATCATACTCGCTCAGGAGCACTGATGGAATATGACAGTCCTTATTATAATTTCCTGCAATGTCTCTAATATGAAGATGCTATAGGACTGTATCAGATTACACTGATTAAAGCTTATATCAGGATTGTCCATGGCAGTGGTGCTCCCCTAATAGCCACTCAGAGTAAGTTTGATCAAACTTTCCTTTATCCTGGAACCCCAAAAGAGCTGTGTGTTCTGGAAACCTTAACAAACTGGTAAATCTTTAATCTGTATTATACCACAGTGTGGTTAAATTCCCAATTCTAATTGTTCAGAAGGTGTTGATTAATTTTCTATCACGGCAAATCACAGATTTATGTTAATACACTCATTATCGTTTCTATAGTAACAACGTACACTGAGATATATATAGAAGATGCTCCACATAAACAGATTAAAATACATGGTGTGGTTTTATTTAAGATTTATGGAAGGAGTCACCAGTGTCAGCACTTTGTAACTTTTCATGTTACAGAGAAAATGGAAAGTGCAAACTCCTCTGTCCTGAAGAATTTCCTGTGGAAAGTCTGTTACAGAGTTGTTTTTCTAGGAAAAAAGAGAGGCTGATGAGGGAATGATTGTAGCTGTTATAACAGAATTGATAAGAGGAAATATCTTGTTTTGTAGATGTTCAACAGCATTAAACTTAACTATAAACATAAAGAAGCATAGCATGATATTTTAATAATTTTTTTTTTTTTTATCTTTGGCAAATTGCTTTATCATAAGAGGAAAAAACCCTTCAAGATATGATGTTATTGTTGTTCCTGTTTGAGGCAGCAAGGGCATGATCGATTGTCTCATTACTGGTGGTCCACTTGTTTGTCTCTATTCTCTATTTGTGCTTTCAGGGTCCCCTGTAACCCATGAGCGAGAGAGAGACAGAGTATGAGAGCGCTTGGCATGCTTGCAAGACACACACACACACACACACACACACACACAAAGAAGTGTTAACCTGAACCTGATGTTTGAACCTGTTTTTGAACCTGATTGAACCTGGTTTTGTTGTTCTCTGTTGAGTTTTAAAAGTGCACTGAAAAGCACAGTCTGAATAAACCTGAGCCTAGAGCTCAGTTAAGAATCCACCTGTCTCTCGAGTCTTTCTCCACACCCTCAAACATCGGGGTTCTATAGTGGTGCCAAAATCTGGGGAAGACTCAAATGCTGCCATGGAAACCTCCCCATTAGCCGAGATCATCCGGTCCATTGCCACCCTCCACAAAACTCAACACCAAACGCTCCTCCACCTGTGCCATGAGCAGCAATGGTGCTTTGAAGCTCTTGCTCAGGAGCAGACTAAGAGCCAAAGGCACTCCAGAAGTTGCTGCAGCCCAATCAGCCCAATCATCTCCAACTGTGTCCCCTGCCACCGTGCCACACATAATGCTCACAAAGATGGCCTCCACGGACAATCTAGAGGCCTTCCTGGAGCTCTTCGAGTGTGTGGCAGCTGCGTGGGGGCAGCCTGATGTAGAATGGGCTCTGAGAATCCTCCGCTTGCTATTGGGAGAAGCCCAGCTTTCAGCCCAATGGCTGCTTCCAAGGACACAGCTGGGGCCAGACCCCTGAGGAGCACCGCCAGTGCTTCCAGTCACCGCAGCTCTCTGAGGTCAGCTGAGGGACTCCTGTTGCCGGTTGTTGATGGCAGAGAAGGAAGATGCAGAATGGACCATTGAGCTGGTGATACTGGAGCAATTTGTTGCTCGACTCCCGATAGGAATGGCAGAGTGAGTACAGTGCCACCGGCCCGCGTCCTTCAGTGAAGCCTTGCTGCTGGCGAGGAATCAATCGGCAGTGGTTCCTGGTCCAGGCATCTCCCTTTTTTCTTGCTCTCTACCTCTCTCTCTTCTACTCCTCCCCAGGTCCCAGTTCCGTGGGGCGGTGGGAACATGAACTTGGTTTCCTCCCTGTTGTTTCTCCCCCCTGCTCCTTCTGATGTCTCCTCTAGCTCCCTCTCTACACAGGTAGAACCTTCTGTACCCAACAGGACTGGGACAAGACCTAAGCAGGTCCGCAGACATGGCAAGGAAGCCAGACATTTCCAGGATCAGCATTCCTTCATGGAAGCAGGAATACTGATCTGGATCCCTGATGCACCACAGGCCTCCCCAATTCAAGCAGGAATGTACCATGTGCCAGTGAGTATACAAGGGAGTACACATAAAGCCTTGGTGGACTCCAGACCACCACCCAGAGATGACCCAATTATTGGTCCCCAAAAACTGTCTGTAAATGTTATTCCAGTTATTCCATTACCCTTAATTGAGGACCCTTTGAAAGAATTGGCATGGACCTCATCGGGCCATTAAAAAGGTGCACACAAGGATATCGCTTTGTGTTGGTCCTGGTGGATTATACAACGCGATATCTGGAAGCCATGCCTCTGTGCAACATCTCAGAATGCAGTATTGTGGAGGCACTCTTCAGCATAATCTCCCGAGTTGGGATCCCAAAAGAGATCCGGATTGACCAAGGCACTACGTTAATGTCACTGACACTGAACGAGCTCTATGAATTGTTAGGGATTAAATCAATTCACACCAATGTTTACTATCCGCAAACAGATGGCCTGGTGGAGCGGTTTAATAAGATGCTAAGCTGAGCTGGGATAGAGGGAAGTGTAAAATTTAAGGCCCAATTCACCCCTGTCCCCTGTGGAGACCACCACCCATACTAGTTACCTGAACACAAAAAAATGTGGAGGAGTCCCACAGAGACTGGAGTAGCCTGATGGTCTTGGCTGCTTGGTGAAGGGGTTGCCAGATCCAGTCCAGTGGATGGAGCCATTCTAGGTATTGGCTGGGGAGAAAAGCTGCATCCAGAAACTATTGGTAAGGCAAACCAAGCATAACTGAAATGAGCAATCTGAATAAATGTGAGCACCAAGCTCAGTTAAGATTCCACCTGTCTCTCGAGTCTTCCTCCACACCCTCACACACTGGGGTTCTACATGTTTTTTGATCATTTTCCTATAACAGCACACCCTGTTGTGTTTTATTCCTCACTAAAAGCATTCTTTTAGTGTGTGTTAAGAAAAGTAAATTGCACGCAACATGTACCTTGAGTCTTTGTTGAAACTTCCCATTTTGCAAGTTTGTTATAAATAGTCTGAATGCCAGTACATGCAGGACTTTAGCTCAGCCTCATGCTTGCAAATTCAGAACAATTCACATGAAGTTCACATTAGTTCATATGAAAACTTATGAAGTTCAGGAATGAGACAGGCTTAGAGTTCCCATGTTTTCACTTCATTTGCATGAAATCAAATAAAATCCAATCATGCTACTCTTGCTCATTAAGGTTCATACAAATTTTTTGTGAAATCAAGTTCAGTTTAGAATTTTAGCAGCATTTCAGAGTTTGCTTGTGTTTGTAACATCTTAGACTCTGTCTCAGCAAGTCATACTCCAACTATTTAAAAGAAGGTAAGACTAAATGTCTCTAAATGATAGTTTGAAATCCTCTGCCCACCATTCCCACCATTTCCTGTTAGTCAGCTAGTACAATTGCAAATGGACAAAATGTTTACAAAAGTTCTAATACTGTGTCCATGAAGGTATCTTATTCAAAAAAAAAGATTGTTTGACTTTTTCAACAGATATTGATTTGTTAATGGATTATGAAACTGCATGTAATTCACTCACTCACTCACTCACTCACTCACTCACTTGCACTAAGAACTTTATCCAGGTCAAGGTCACAGTAGATCCAGAGAACACTGGGTGTAAGAAAGGATGGGATGTCAGTCCACCTAGGTCAAGTTATCATAACCAATCCACTTACTGGAATGTTTTTTGGAAGTTGGAGGAAACCATAGATCCTGGAAGAAACCCACAGAGACATGAAAAACTCTACATGGACAGTATTCAAGCTTGAACCAAGCTTGGCTCTGTCAGGCAGTATCGCTACCTGTTGCACCAATGTGCTTCCCTGGATGTAATTGTAGCCCATAAAAAAGGACAAAATGTATAAAAGATAATAATAATAAAAGAGACGGGGAGGTCAGGTGCAGGAGAAGGATGTGAAGTGTTGAGTTTCCTCCTGTGTTTAGGAAACTGTTTGCCTGATAGGCTGAGATTTACAGGTAGGTCATGGTGGACCACCTGGGCTGCTTATTTCCCCAGGGGGTGCACAGACACACACACACACACACACACACACACACACACACACACACACACACACACACACACACACACACACACACACACACACACACACACACACACATTCCCTCACTCATTCTCCTATATGGCGCTATAAAGGAAATGGTAGCTTAGTGGTAAAGATATTTCAATGGACGTAAAAGTATGAGATCAAATGTCAAGATTGCCAATGTTTAGCCTTTTGCAGAAATTTCTTGCTCAGCTCTTAGACTGAATTCTGCCTCACTTACATAGAACAAAAGCCTTTCCCAAATGCAAACATAAATATCCATACAGTACCTTTCCTTGATGTTTGAGGTATTACCATCAAGTGTATACTTTTTGTACCTTTATTATGAATCTTTTACATGGAAAGGTGTATATAATCTACAATGTTTACTCTAAAAACTAATTAACGTCCACCAATGTACCTTAAAACATTTTAAGGCGCAGCATATCCACACTTCCTGGTGAATACATATTAAATGTACAAAAGACTTACAAATGTATACCACTCAAGCAACAAACAAAAATTATGTTGTAGAATGATTATTTTTTGAACGTGTATCACATGCATTGTACTCGAATTCCATTAGCAATATTTTGTCCAGCATGTGCACATCCTTAGTTTGCCTCAGTTTCTTTCTGGCAGTAACACACACCACCTCACCATCCTCATACCCCTTCACTTTTCACTCCATCACACACTCATTCGCTGACTCTTGTGTTGGGCTTGACCCCATAACGATCACCTGGACCCTGGCCACTAATGCGTGTGTGTTCTGGACGAACATCTGTATGAGCATGACGAGTGGAGGAGGTCAGTTTTGGCCGCCGGGCTGCTTGACCTGTGCTATCTGCTATCTGCAGTCACAGATCACGAGCCTGCAGGCTTCATTCCCCGCATGTCTCCTCATGACAGCACTCCCAAAATACCCCCCTCTTCCCACACACTTTTGTCCACTGGGTGGTCAGCACATAATCACGTCTTACCGTTAAAAGTTAGCCGCAGTCTCTAATTTGTAAAGCCACTTAACTGTATTAAATTTATGTGCCTATTGATTGTTGGAGGCCTGGTTACTTACAGAGTGCATTGATTTCTATTTCTGTCCAAATCCTTAATGATTGTGACCACTATATATTGGAAAAAAGCCAGTCAACACCCACTTTTCTGGCTCTGTATCAGTCAAATTAGTTGAGTTGAAATTCAAAGATTACACAATATCTAGTTCAAAACAATAAGTTGAAAATGACGAGAGATTAAATTGCATTTTTTGTTTCTCTTTGCCAATCCATATTTAAGGTTTACTGAAAATAAATTCAGTATGACAAGTTGTCCATTGCTAATGTGAAAACTGAATACATACTAGTGCACTAATTCATAAAAAAAAAAAACTACTCCAGTAAAACTTTACATTGAAATTCCTGTAACTAACATTATTTGCTGCATTAGTTAACATTAACAACCATGAACTTCAATATTAAGCACGGAATAAAACACTTCAGCATGTGCTGTTGTAGGAAAATAATCGCTGACAGAGTGGTGTGAAGCTGTTTACCACCCTGAAGTTTATTATTTTCCATAACAGTAAACCAGAGCAAGTTGCCAATGCTAATTATTTTTATTTATTTATTTATTTTTAAAATGACACCATACTTTTTATTCCTTTGTAGTTACATTTAATGTTGTAGAACGTCCACAAAAGAAGTTAGTTCCTGTTACCATTTACATTATAACAGCTTTAAACTATAAAGCTGTAAAGTTGTTCATACAACAGCCTCTCTTTTTCTTCAGCTTAAGAAAAAACAAACAAATAAACAAACAAAAAAAAAACAACAGATTGTCATGTTACAAAAAACCTGTAAAGTAAAAATTTTTGAGACTTTTTGAAATGCCGAAAACCCTGTTTTAGTTTGAAAACTCCGGGTTCGCGTTTCAGTGTAAACAGCCCAAAACGAAGACTTTTGAAAACGAAGGCATGGCTCCTCCCACATTTGCCCCCTGATAAGGTCCTCTGGATCATTGTGTATCCTTTCCTGATTCTTCATGCCCCTACCATATGACCTTTACTCTACCTCGATCATATACAACAACATGGAGCCTGAACCGCAAGCTTTGCTGGCTTTGTTGTCATTCTTAGCAGCCACTGTGCGGTTAAATTCTGTATTTTATAATACTTCAGCTGCTACATGCACAAGAGGCGAGCTATGATTAGAGCAATTGGCAACAAAATCTCATTTCAAGCGGCGTAATCCCTACATGGAACGCCGGTTTGGACTAGCAACCAATTTCCTGTTTACACTTGTATGCGCATGCCCAGTGTGCATGAATGGTCATGTGACATGTGTTTTCGGTCGTGCAGTGTGCACGGAGATTGTTTCTGAAACACGGCGGAAACGCCAGCGTGGACGAGGATCGTTTTCATTTTAAAACGCCGTTTTAAAATGAAAACACACTAGTGTAAACAGGACCTTAAATGTACACTTCTACCTCTGAGTGTTACTAAGGGCTGACAGCGGAGACTCTTCCCAAAAATGTTAAATAACAATCTTTTTTTTTTTTAATTTACCAAAAACATCAAAACTATATCAAGAATTAGTCATATTTGAAACATTTGTTTACTAAACGTGTCCACCATACAGGACCCGTGTGAATGAGTTATTACTGTAGAAACAATAGTGTATTAGAATGACTGCATTGATATAAACTGTGATTCGTCTTGGTGCTGCTATTTCAAAAAATTACACCTGACCAATCAGAACTGAGTATTCAGCAGCACTGTGGTAATACACCTTAAGTAACTGTAACAAAATAATAAAGTACAAATACGTATTTACAGCATGCTACTAAATGTTGATAAGGTACTGAATTCTGGTCTCCAGGTGTAAATATTGAAAACTATTGCTTCAGCCTCAGTTATGAATTTTTCCAGTTAAACAGAAACATGATAATTAAGGCATTATGTTTGTAAATCAATGTCAATGTACTCCCTTATGGTTAATACAGTTATTGATTATTTGGCATATTTGGTCAATTATTTAAAAACAATAAAAAAAAAAGATCAATCAATAGACCTACAGTACTTGTCTATTTCCTTCTTATTTCCTTAATGCTGAAGTTCATGGTTTGCTCATGTGGAAAATAGTATCATTTACAGAAAACATATTTAGCATTTTCCTAAATGATTTCCTTTCATAATATTCATAACATTTCCCATTTCCCAAGTATTGAAATTCAAATGAAAATAGATTGTGAAGTCTTTTGCCAGCACTTTCCCATGCCGCCCGTGTCATTTGGGAGCGGTTTTGGTTGCAAAGCACTTCAAAGGCTTAGAAATGTGCTTTGGGTTGCCACAGTGGAATAAATATGGTTTTCTGATCAGTTAACTACCATCTCAGAGTAAACACAGGCTGGCAGTGTTCATGCAAGAGCCAGCTGTAGGACCTCCTCAGAACCCCCAGATCTATCCTCATGACCAATATCATGCCATCCGAGTTGAAGCTCTGACAGCACAGGTTCAGATGACATGCTGCAGTGATTATACTTCTGTGCTTGATTTTGCTCTGATAAAGAATATGTAATGGTTTAATAAATCACCATAAGTTAAGTAGCTTTAATAATTTTTCTACAGCACATAATTAAAGAACAAGGCATTAATCTGTAAGAAGATAATTTAAGATACACATTGAAATATTTGAATGTGCACACTGAATAACCAGGATATCATTTTCACTTTTGATGAACTTCCTTTTCAAATTTTCTCACACAACCCTGGCAATATTAGTACTGACATCCAAAGAAATATGTATATATAAATCAATGCAAAGGGGCAAAAATACAACAGTCTGAGAGCTTGTTGATTATGTTGCTCTGTGATTTTGTTTAATTTAAACCTGGAAATAAAAAAAGTTTACAAATTTTGAATATTTTGAAACAAAGTTCTCTTCATTATTCTTCATTATTCAAGGCTCTGCACCATTTCTAGACGATGTAAATTTTAGCAAATTTGTGGTATTAACTATGGTAAGTACTTTGTATGAGAGGTCAGATTTTCTCTTCCACTGAAATACATGTTCGGATGGTACTATTTGATCTGACATCTACCGTTAGGTTTTACACAAACTTGTGGAGTCGATGCCAGCTGGAGTGCACACTGTCAAATACTACGACTGAAATACATAAGTCTGAAATTCACGTAAATATTTCGTAAATTCACGTAAATAATACTTTTCACTTTTCAAGTTATTGCTGCAAGAATATCCATACATCCATATTCACACACTACAAACAATTTGGAAATGACAATCAGCTTAGAAAACATGTCTTTGGACTGGTGGGATGAAACCGGAGTACCTGGAGGAAACCCCTGAAGCACTGAGAGAACATGCAAACTCAGTGCACACAGGGCAGAGGCAGGGTTTGAACCCTCATCCCTGGAGGCACGAGGCAAACATGCTTTTTTCCACTTCAGTTTCATTTTTAATTTCAGGAATAAAAAGAAGTGAAAAAGGGTGGAGATCTGGTGAATAAAGTGGATGTGACAGACAATCAGACTTCATATAAAACCATAATGAACTTTGTCACACTATACGTTGTTACCCAGATGAGGATGGGTTCCCTTCTGAGTCAGGTTCCTCTCAAGGTTTCTTCCTCTTAACATCTTAGGGAGTTTTTCCTCGCCACCGGCTTGCTCAATTGGGATAAATTCACACTTTTAATATCTGCATACCGTGTTTATATATTTCTGTAAAGCTGCTTTGAGACAATGTCTATTGTAAAAAGCGCTATACAAATAAATAAAATTGAAATTGAAAATTGAAAATTAAAAACTCCTTGGTTGATAATGCAGTGTGTGCTGGTACATTGTCGTGGTGCAAGATCCAGTTCTGGGTGCACCACTTCTCCAGACGCTTTTTCTTGATGCTTTGCTGTAAACACCTAAGCATCTCTTAACAACCGCTGCATCCGCAAAGCCAACATTATTGCGTATTCATCCTCATGCCATCTGGCAGAAGGTACAGGAGCATCTGTGCCACTACCACCAGACTCCACAACAGTTCCCTGAGGCAGTCAGATTAATCAATACCCTGCTGCCTCTCAACACTCACCTGGGCTAGTCAAAACACCGAACCCAGTAAGACTCTGTACTAAGTGTACTACTGTACACTGCACTTTACATAGCTGCATCAGTCATTTTATATTATGGAACTCATTTCTGCTGCCTAGTATTGCTGGTATACTGCTACATTGCACAATATCTTATAGTTTACAGCCCATGTTCTGTGTATTTACAGTCCTGTGTATTTATTGTTTTCTTCTCTGTATTTATTATTTTGCACTCATCTCAAACTGTTGTGTATTGCACCATATGTAATCTTGCGTACTATTCTGTGTTGCACCATGGTCCTGAAGAAACAGCATTTCATTCCAATGTATACAAGCTTTATAGAGGAATGACAATAAAAAGCCACTTGACTTGACTTGACTTGACAGACAAGCCGATATCCAAGAAATTGTCACTCTTGCCCAACTCTTGCTGCACATTTACAAAAGAACTTTGCCATTCAGCACAAAAAGCATCATTAAGCATAATCACTGCCATGATAAGTATTACAAGGTTCTGAAAAAGTTGAAAGGTTGGGAGGAAGAGGATGCATGAGCATACTTTACTAACCAGGAATAGGAGAAATGGGTCCAAATTCCTCCAACCCATTGTGCAGGATTGAACACTAATTATCGGAAACATTTAGATGAAGTATGGTATGTAGACCCATATTTCTTTTGGTCCAAATACCATATTTGGAAGTTAAAGTATGGTATTAAGTCAAAGGGAGCACACCAGTTACTGAATGCAAAAGTTTTTTTTCGGACAAAGATATTTAATTAAAAACATCTAAGCATTTGAATGTAAAATCTCTTAAGTGTACACGCCAAATGTGCACACCACATTCGAATTCAGTGAATTTTTGGGTCCCCCCTCATACACTGCCAGTTGTTTAGATTTAACTAAACCAGCTTGGTACCACTTATACTTATAAAAATAAAAAATAAAAAAGGATTATTTAATGGTTCATTAAGGGTTCATTGGATGATTAGGTTCTAATTAGAGGAACAACCCTTAAAAGTGAAGAGGCAATTTAGTGTTCATTGGATGATTAGGTTCTAATTAGAAGAACAACCCTTAAAAGTGAAGAGGCAATTTAGAGTCATCAATCCACTAGCATGTTTTGGGGAGCTTGGAGGAAACTAGAGAATGAGGAGAAAACCAATCTGGACATGAGGAGAACACATGCAACTCCAAACAGAGAGAGTAACCTGTGCTCAGGATCGATCTGGAAACCCTGAAACTGTGATATGGAAAAACTGCTCCGCTACCCGATTTACTGCAGGCATCTCCTGCTTTTTTCTCACTAGACATTCTTCATCCATGGTAGCCTGCAGTGTTCTGAGGAAGAATTTCTCAGCTCTGCCAACACACCCTGTTCAGCTCATCATTATTCTACAGCCTCTGACTACCTGATTCAGGTGTTTTGGGACAGGAATACAGTCTGGCTGAGGGTCTACGAGGACAGCATTTGGAACTTGTTGGTTTTTGGGATTGCCCTGTAAATTATGGCTGCTTCGTAAACATGGGCTCACAAATCATTCTGCGGTGACTTCAGCTTGCCTCAGCCTTCCTCCCATCCACTCCTGCTACCCACAGTGGCTCACAATTGCACCCTTTGAGCTGCCTGCCAAGCCTCAAATAGAGTTGCTCTTGACCAGTGTCCAGCTGGACGAATGAGAGGAGGCTGATATCCACTCGCACATGCCGGTTCAAAATCATTACTGTAGCTATACTCGATGCATTGGTCTTTCTGTCACAACGCAAACCACTGCAAGTGTATTGAGACAGACCACTTCCTCTCTCTGTGTGTGGCACATACTGTGGCTGCTTGCTTGCGTCAGATGACTAAGCTCGGACTGGTTATGCTGCTGTTAACAGAATTATGGACATTTTACTGGACAGTCTTTTACTGTTTGTTGCTCCGGCTGTGGACTCAAGAAAAAACATGGCAACATAAAATTGTGCAATTTAGTATTTTTTAAGCATTAAAATATCAGTGTGCTCTGTGTGAGCTGGTGAAAGCACACTGCCATGAGCAGTCCCCCTCCATGTCCTGACAGCATACTTAAGGAAGTGCTCTGAAACTGGAGAACTTCACTGGAATGTCCTCTTTTGGTAATGGATCATTGACAACCTTAACCACACAGAGAGATTACAAGGAAAAGAAGGTATAATGACACTTCCTTCACGAAATGATACTGTAATTATAACTCATTAAAAACCAATTTCTTGTCATTCGCAGCAGGCCTCTATAAGCCCTAGCCCTCTGGGTGGCACTCAATGATCATCTGCTCTTGTTTGAAGAACAAAGAGAGTGAAATATTGATTCTGGACTGATAGATGGAACACACATTGTGTTAGAAAAAAGACAGAAATGGATCACTGCTCATACCCCTATGTCACTGTGTGTGGGGAGGGACATGGTGATGATGGTTGGGTTCATATTTCAGCAAAATATGAGCCCTGAATCAGGCGCGGGGCAGTGGTGTCTTTGGTTCTGAGTCAGTGAGCCTAAAGAAAGCACAGTGAGAGGGAGGTGCGAGAGAACAAAAGTAGCACAGAGGGCCACATGCTGAGGTTTTGACCCCGCAGGTCACTCAGAGGAGATAATTAGAGCCCCAGCATAACCGATAGCCCGGCTGTAACGATCGGGCCTGACGCCTTGGAAGAGTGAAAAGAGAAATGTGAGAAAAACATAGGATCATGGGTGTATTTGATGAAGTGAAAATCGAAGAAAGAGACCAAGCCACTCATGTTTTGTGTCATCTGTGTTCCAAATTAGCATAGGCAGAAAAAAAAGAGCAGATGGACCACACGGGCAGGGGCTAATACAGATGCTCCTCAGGTCAGGTATTTACTCCTAATGAGCTGGAGGAATGCAACACATAGGAGCGGGGCTGATATGTTACCATTATGAGTGGAATTTCCTTCCTCCGTGCTGTGCGCTACTTT
The DNA here is from genome assembly GCF_001660625.3 of Ictalurus punctatus. Lineage (NCBI taxonomy): Eukaryota > Metazoa > Chordata > Actinopteri > Siluriformes > Ictaluridae > Ictalurus > Ictalurus punctatus. The sequence goes on along the minus strand of NC_030418.2, from coordinate 31,581,365 downwards.
AACCTGATTAGGTATGGCACTTATCAGAGAGATCAAAGCGTTCCGAGGAACAGTGATGCAGCTGCGACATGAACACACACACACACACACACACACACACACACACATACACACACATACCAATCCCAGAAGTGATTAGTAGGACCGGGAATATTGTACACCCATGCTGGGAATTCCATTTCAATTGTTTTTTACTGTATATGATGTATATGATGATCTCATTTACTGGTTAAAGGAGTAAACAAGCAATTAATTCTGATCCAAATGACTTTCACATAAAAATTATTTGAACTCAAGTGAATAAAAAATGTATTTTAGGGCTTAAGAGTAAATGTCATGTTGCATGCTCAAACCCGGGGGGGGGGTATTTGTATAAGGCTGGCTGCAGGACGCTGCAGGACGAAGGATTGGTGGCAGCGTTCTTGATCTCCCGCCCATGATTTATGAGCTCAAGCTGGGTGGTTTGGTGGGCTGATCGAGAGAAACAAGCAGGAAGAACACAACCAGCCTTCCTAGAAAGGAGTGGGGGTCACTAATTAGCACTGCGGCCTACATTGATGACCGTAAATCGTTCATTAGTGGATTTAATCATAACACACACACACACACACACACACACACACACACACACACACACACACACACACATACACACAGAGGCCATGCATCACATACACGGTTTAACCACCAGCTCTGCTTGCACATTACACAAACACAGCCACTAACCATCGTCTCTGAGGAATTATAAATAAATTCTGAAGGGTACATTTATGCTTCCAACCCAATGGAAAATCAGACACAAATGTCCGAAGGAAAACAGGACGAACACCAACTCTGATGGTCTCTGTACAGTCGAAACAAACAAAATCAATCACCTACTCGTGCACGTATGGTAGTGTGCAGGCCTTCAAAATGTGGAGAGCACATTTGTTGACAAGCTGCCTCACAGCCTTGATGTTGCAAGTTGAAGTAGAGAGCAGCCGTTTGACCAGACCAGCGCTGCTTCCCTTTTTTGGGCCACACATATACTGGAAATGATGTCAGTTGCAGTATTAGTGCCATATGCACTGAGCTATCGTTCAAGTCCAAGACCTACCTCATGCCGAAAGAGCAAAACATGTGCATACCTCCTGTGGTGTGTGTTTTCATCTTCTTGCACTGTGCAGGTGTGCCTCCCCCGGACTGAGCAACAAATCCTGATTCATTCATCTCTAATGAATGAATACTCTTTTCAACCTTTTCATTTTTTTCATGTATTTTTTTTTTTCAAACCTAACCTCTATCTGCCGGATGTGTACTGTATGTGTGATTACCATGGGCCAAACTTTTATCACGTTTCCCGTAACCGAGAAAAGAATTCCATTGATATAAATTATGCGTAATGAATAAAACTCTATAATTTGTCCTGTTTTCAGAGGGAAGAATTTGTTTGGGTTTGATTACACAAGAGTACCACAAGAGCCTAAATAACCAGTAATTTTACTACACTGCTCCAGTGTTTAAGAGTTTGAATTGTTTGTAACAGGTGTAGTTACAACTTAGTATTATATTGCGGTGTATTTTAAATGCTTTCGATGGAATTCAATACCAACATTCAACATTAAGGCTTTTATTATACATGGAAAACACTTTTTGTGGTCATATTTTGACATGTTCTACTATATTTAGTTCTGAAAACTACTGTAATGTGTAATTCTTTTGCATGTTTCTCAACCAGTTCTGGCATTTTAAAGTCTGGTTCAAGTGAAAAGAGAGAAAATTACAATGAAAGATTTCACTCCACTGAAAGACCATTTACTTCTAATATTTATAACCTTATGGAAATAAGTTACTGCAAAATTTTAAAGAATTATATGTTTATGATGGGAAATTAATTCTCACTTTTATTATCAGCATCATTCACGTCAGTTTCTGTCTCATCACCTAAGGTCACTCAAGGCATTGAGATACCAGTGATCCTGACTTCTTCTGCTCTCCGGACCTGCCTGGTCCATCCTGATGCCCAACTTATGGCTGGAGTTCTCATCCACTGGAAGTCACATGCTGCTGTTGAGGAGAGGATGGCCCCACATGGTGCAGCCTAAAGGTCATTGAGATTACTGAGGATGGTACCACTTAAAAACCATTAAGAAGGCTTTGGACCTCAATTCATATGAACAGTTATGTCATGCTATGATAGCTTTAGGACTGCAACTGCTGAAGTTCAACAAAACAGACTTCATGTAAAAACTGTAATGAATTTTCCTGATTACACAACTGCACTATTTGACCATGCAGTATTAGGACATTTATAGAACAGACTTATTTATAATCACACTATCCGGTGTCACCCAGATGATGATGGGTTCCCTTTTGAGTCCGTTTTTTCTCAATGTTTCTTCCTCATATTGTCTCAGGGAGTTTTTCCTCGCCACCGTCGCCTCTCTGCTCATTAAGGATAAATTCATACATTTAAAATCTATAACCTGAATTTATATATTTCTCTAAAGCTGCTCTGGGACAATGTCCATTGTTAAACACGCTATACAACTAAAACTGAATGAATGAATAGATGAATGAATTAATAAATATAAGCCTCATTATTGCCCCTTTACTTATCTCTTCATCTTTTTTATTTACTCTGGCACATAGCAACAAATTGATTGAAACATGAAATTCACTGTGTAAAGAAATCATACTTTTCTAGCAAGGTTTTAGACATCTTTAGGTAGAGTCACTGTTTGTTAAACTGCCTCCATCCCCATGGCAAAGTCTAGAAAGTAGCCTAAACAAAAACATTTGCATGTTGTTTTGAAATAAATATATATATTTATATTTTCTTAAAGTAGAGATGTCAGAATATATTACTATTTGGTCAAAACTCGATTTCTTGTCATTTCTGTCTGTTTTCCAGAATTTATCCACAGCAAAATATGCCGTTTTTTTTTTTTTTTTCCAAACCACCACACATACAGTGCATCAGTTTCCAGTCAACAGCTTTTCCATTATTTTCTCAGTACAGGAAAAAAAAAAAAAAAAAAGTCAAATTTTCACTCATTTTCATAAAGTATTAGCAAATGTGGTATTTCAGGTTGAAGAATTCCTTTCAATTCAACACTCAGGAAAGAAGCTGGCCTTTTTTAGACTCAGATAAACTCTTCGTGGAGGTCTTAGCCTTCAGGGCTAATGCATTACAGTAATATACACCACCGGTCCCCTTTTCCCTACACACACTGATCCCATAACCAGACCCTTTCTTTTTAAAGTATCAGTATTCAAGATGACAATTAGCGGAAAGGCCAGTCAAGAAACATAGCTGCTGCTGGTGGTGGTAGTGGTGTGTGTGTGTGTGTGTGTGTGTGTGTGTGTGTGTGTGTGTGTGTGTGTGTGTGTGTGTGTGTGTGAAACAAAACTCAAATCAGTCATTGGAGCTATATGGCCTACTGACCCCAATTGGACATAGCAGTGAAGCAGAGCTATCTGGTGTGCCATGTGTGTAACTGAATATGACTGAGACTCACAAGCCTGAGTACAGTCAAAGGGCAGAATGTTTGCACACGTTCATCCATGTACTTGGTGTTAGATGTACTGGAGCAGATTTAAAGTCGTACACATCGGCTCCTGTCACAGCCGTTTGTAAAATTGGAAGAGTACCAGTGTCCGAGAGCAGCGTTGCAGCATCCAGAAGCATTCTGCTCCGGGATGCTTTATTCATTTCAACAGCACTTTTTCAAATCTGTGAATCACTATGGGACAATTCTGAAAAATTGCACAAAATGTTTATTCATGTTCGGCCTGGTTAAGGTTGTGGTGGAGCCGGAGCCAATCCCAGGAACACTGGAAACAATACATGCTTTTATACTCCCTCGATGGGGCATCTGTCCATCGCAGGGCATCATCTACACATACTGTACATTTACACCTAGGGGCAATTTAGAATCACCAATCCATGTCCTAGCACGGCTTTGGGAGGTGGAGGCAAAACAGAAAACACTGATGAAGCCCACATATACACGAGGAGTATATGACAGCAACCCAGGCTAAGGAATGAGTCAGGGACCTGCTCTGCACTGCTGTGGTATTTATTAGTTTGCTTGTTTGCTTCTGTCACACCCCAATTTTGTTTTCCACATGGTGGAACCTTGGAGTTGTACTTCTCTGATTAGCTTTTGGTAGCTGCAAGGATCAGTAGTTAGCTTTAATGTCACCAACTAACAAAAAGAGAATTTCCAAAGAGTTTAAATAATATCCTGAATATTACACTTCTGGCAATTTGCTGAAAAGACCATTACAAGTTAGGAATTAAACACGGTGGGCTGTGATAGTATATTATATTATTATTATATTATATATTATTTATATATTGGTGTGATACGGCTCAGCATGGAGCGTAAAGTGGATGATGTTCCTCTATTTACACCACAGCTATTATACAATGATTTCTTCATGCTTTTTAAAAGTTTAAAGTTACATTTAATATTTTATAATCCCCCTGAGACAAGTTAGTTCCTATTATCACCAACCTCTCTTTTCTTTAAAAAAAAAAAAAAAAAAAATGAAAAAACAAACAAACAAACAAACAAAAAACAAAACACACCTCTTATGTTACCGAGCAACCAGAAAGGGCAAACTCCTCTGTCTCCTGAAAACTTTCCCTTTTCCCTTCATGGAAAACTTAGACATTGCACATAAACCACTCATTATACGTTCATATGTTCCAGTGCTGGGAAACATGTCACAGAGAGAATGAACAACTCCGTACAATTCTGACTGAAAACGTGTAACTATTCACAGTAAAATTCCTTCATCCCTCCAACATCAAGCTTGAGGGACTGATGTACTTATCTGGGTGCATTTAAGAAACATTTCTCAAAACAAAACAAAACAAAACAAAACACAACAAAACAAAACAAAACTACCTTTTTACATTATATTTATGAACGTGACCTATAAGCCTAAATGTGTAGTTTATGCTCACATGGAACAAAATGTGCTTGTCTCTCTCATACATATGCATTTGAGGGAGGATCATGCTCATTTCTGCTTTAATCTAAGATAAGATAAGATAACATAAGATAATACTTTATTAATCCCCGGATGGAGAAATTAGGGCGTCACAGCAGCAGCAAAAAAAGAAAGAAGGGATAGTAAGGAGAACATATATATATATATATATATATATATATATATATATATATATATATATATATATATATATATATATATATATATATATATATATATATATATGTATGTATGTATGTTCTCCTTACTATCCCTTCTTTCTTTTTTTTGCTGTGCTGCTGCTCCTGCTACACACACACACATACATATGAGCAGTATATACAGCAAGCGACAATGTACAGTCCCACTATAAAAATGGCCCATGTACATATCGCATATATACAGTGTACACAATAATATATACATATTGCAGCTGTACGGTATGATAAAGGGTCATCTATCAATCTTTACAGGTACTGAATATCAAAGTCAAAATCAAAGAGTTTGACTATGAACTTTTATTCTAAGCACATAGAGTCAGAGTTACATAGAAATCATTTCCCTTATGTATTAAACTTCAACAACAATACAGTGAGATAAATACTGTATCAATAGCATCCTTCTAACAGAGCAAAAGCCAATATACTGTATAGCTGTAATTCTGATATCCCACTTTAAACATAGCCTCTTCTTAAATATAAGTACAGACAGATTCAGGGGACATGGTGATTATTTTCTAATAAGGTGTGGCCAAAAATTAATATTTTAAGGCCACAAAGTAAATACTTGGAGGCTACAAAATACAACTTATTTTTCTGTGACCATGAGATATCAAAGATGTAGTAACAAATTTTGTAACTTGAGCCTATGACTTAATATGTCCCACACTTAATTATTTGGTGGGAATGGGTTACTTCGAGACCTCACTTAAAGGAAAAATCCACCCGGCGCAACTTGCACATTAATCTTTATTATTAACATGTTGTCTTCATCTGCATACAAAATTTATTCTGGAATGAATTTTGGAGGTGAAGTCTTTTTGAAATCTTTTAGTTTAAATTTCTTTCTTTGATATGTTGGTCTATGTTCACTTTAGTTAAAGGTGTCCTATATTACTCAATGCTCTTGAAGAAGAAGAGGATGGATTTATTTGACACAGTTTGATACAGTACAGCATAGTGAAATCCTTTTTTTCACATATACCAGCATGTTAGGAAGCATGTTCACTTCGCAGGGTCAGCGAAGTGAACCAATGATACAGCACCCTGGTATTTAAGAACCCTTAGCATTGAGCCACAAATTCCCTCTTGATAGTGTTTCATCTGATACTGATAATGAGTCTTTATTGATCACATATGCACAGTGAAATTCTTTTCTTCGCATACCCCAGCATGTTTGGAAGTTGGGGTCAGGGCGCAGGGTCAGCCATGATACAGCGCCCCTGGATGCCTTGCTCAAGGGCCCAACAGTGGTAGCTCAGCAGTGCTAGGACTTGAACCCCCTGACCTTCCGATCAGTAACCCAGAGCCTTAACCACTAAGCCACCACTTCCCCTTAAGTGAGCACCACTGCCATCTCCGCCTGAAGAGAGTGATGCAGCAGCATTTTAGTCCCTTTAGTCTGTCCACCTCTCTCACCTCCTCGTCTGTACATTCTGCTCAAACAGATCAACATCCTACTTTCAACTTTCAAGCTAATACCACCAAAACTACCACATTTGCCATTTTATAGATGGCTTACTAGCTAAGCCGAGTTATTTCCAAAACACTATATGGCCAAAAGTTTGTAGACACCTGAACATCATACCCATACGGTACTTGTTGAATATCCCATTCCAGAATGAGTCGGATCTTTCCTGTTATAATAACCTCCACCCTTCTGAGAAGGCTTTCCACTAGATTTTGGAGCGTGGCTGTGGGGATTTTTGTGCTCATGCAGCCACAAGAGGAGGCTGAGGAGGTCTGGGGTGCAGTCAGCATTCCACTGCATCCAAAAGTCGTTTAGCAGGGTTGAAGTCAGGGCTCTGCACAGGATGCTCGAGTTCTTCCACTCCAACCTTGGTAAACCATGTCTTCATGGACCTGGCTTTGTACAGAGAGGCACTGACATGCTGGAACAGGTTTGGGCCTCTTAGTTCCAGTGAGGAGAAATTGTAATTCTGCAGCATACAACATTATATATAATTGTGCGCGGCAACAGTTTGGGAAGAACCACATATATGTGTGATGGTCAGGTGTCCACAAACATTTCAGGAACATTGAGCACAAATTTCTCTACTATTTCTCCATTTTACATTTCATTATTATGACATTAAATGTTGCTGGAAAATGGCGTGTAAGTATAGAAGCTCTTGTTCTTTTGCTTTTAGGAGCTTACACTGATTTCTGAGTGTTATCATTGATGTTTGAGATGGGTGTGATTTTAAAATGCCTCTATAACTGCTCTAGCAATGTTTCCCCGTGATGTCAGAGCGACACAGAGCAACTACTAACTTGTCGCAAGAATAATGAAAATACAAGCGTAATGAATGAAGTTGGTATACACAACGCATCACAAATATTAAACAACCACAGTGTATCCTCAGTGGTTTTATACAACCCCAATTCCAAAATTGGGGGTTTCGCAGATTGGTGAGTTTTCGCAGATTGGTGAAACTCTTTACTTCTGAAAGATTCCGCCTCTCGAAGATTCTCTTTTTATACCCAATCATGTTACTGACCTGTTCCCAATTAACCTCCAGCTGTTTCTTTTTACTAACACTTACTTTTACAGCCTTTTTTTTTGCCCCGTCCCAACTTTTTTGAGACTTGTTGCAGCCATCAAATAAAAAAGTACATTATTTTTTTTCCTTAAAATGGTACATTTCCTTAGTTTGAACATTTGATATGTTTTCTATGTTCTATTGTGAATAATATATGGGTTTATGAGATTTGAAAATCATTGCATTCTGTTTTTATTTACATTTTACACAGCGTCCAAGCTTTTTTGGAATTGGGGTTGTACTGTAGGTAAGCAATTTATCCAGGTTGATTTCCAAAGCTAGATCAAAGCAATGTTTGCTGGGTGATAAGTATGCTTGTATGTCCAGCACATTCTTTGCACCAATGTCTTCTTGGCACAGCCACTACACTTCTCCAACACTTTCCCCAGTTTGCCAACATCCTGTCTGCTATGTCTTGTCCTGTGATGACAGCAGGCCAAGTAACTCCACGTCCATGTCCTGAAGCTCTAGGGAATGACGTAAAGCAGGAGGTATCACAAACAGTAGACAATATGTGTTTGCCATCCGGCACAAGGCACTGGCAGCGTCCGACACTGTTGATCAAGAGGGCGCACGCAGCCGCAGGCCGTTAGCACTTGGCAGGCAGCCGCGAGGCTCATTCCTCTTAACTTTCACCCATACAAATTACAAACTACACCATGGTGGTCCAAGAGGCTGGGCTCACCCACGGAGTTAGAGATAGATCACAAAGGTATTATCTCAGAGGGAAGCAGGACAGCTTAAGAAGTAACAGGAGCAAAGCTGAATTTAAACACAGCCATGCTTAATGTGTGTGACATAATGATCTGCTGGATTTTCCATACAGCAATGCCAGTGGGTCAAGCAAGAGCGTAATCCAAGAAGTTGCTGTGTCCCAGTAGTGGGAACTATTTGATTCTATGTGGTAGGTAGATAATTATTATTACTTTCATCATCTAATGGATGGTGTTTGCTATGTGGCTTGTGTTGACGTTGCTCATGTTTTGTGTCATTTTTCAAAACCCCCACCTACTTACGAACATGTTAAATGGTGCAGCAAACCACTTTGGGATTGCTCTGGGAGAGAGTTGTGAATTACTTGATCTTTGGTCAGCTTTCAGCAACGAGCTTTCCATTCTTTAACCGTGATGCATCATTTGCAAGGAAAACACCAACTACCCAGAAGCAGATTTATGATTCCCCAAATAACTGGCCTACTAATGAAGCTCTCTCTCTCTCTCTCACACACACTACATCGCTTCAGTAGTAAACTCTCAAGCGTTAGATATATACAGGAGCAAATGAAACAGCATGAATGATGATTTACACCAGACACTGGCAAGAGTCTGTCAAACGCAGCACTCAGAAAGCCTGGTTGAGTTGGGGAGGAGAAAGGGAGAGAAAGAATAGGAGGCTGCTGGCCAGAGGGCTGAATGCTCACAGTTCTTGACCTTTTGGCATTAGAAGCCTTGTAAGTTCAAACCCCAGTGATTACCATGCACGGCTTGTGCCTGAAGTGGTCGTTCAATAGCAGCTGTCCTCAGCTGACTAAATATATTGGTGTCTCTGATGGTTTCTCATTAATCTAAAGAGAATACATCACATCTCATATAGTCTGTAGCTACTACAGTGTCCTTTCCTTACAAAAAAACAATCACATACACTTCACATGTGATTATGTAAGTAATATGTGATCATGTGACAAACATGAAGGTGCATTTCATATGTTATGCCCTGAAATGTGCACATACATGAGAGATGTGAATAGTAGGTGATCGCAAGAATTATTAATTAGAAAAAAATCACATCTGACAAATGAAACTGCCTGACTTACAGGTGAAAAATTAACGTGTGAAAAGAAATTAATTGTGAAATAAAATGTGAACATAAATGAACCATGTGAAGAATTAGCAGTTTAAAAAAATCACAAGTGAAAATCAAGTAATCATTTGAAACAAACAAACAAACAAACAAAAAAAACCCCTAAAATAAATAAATTAGTTAATTAAATTATAATTTTAAATCATGTCAAAAATTATATGTGAAAATAAATGAATTGTGAACGAAAATAACACGAAATATGTGCAGAAAAATCACATGCAAAATGAACAAATAATTTGTAAATTTATTATATAAAAAGAATTGTGTCTAAAATAAATCACAAGAAAATAAATGAATCATGTGTAAAATTAATATGAAATTAAATGAGTCATGTGTAACGATCATATGAAAAACATTGTTAAAATTCCTGTGAAAATAAATGAAAAAAATAAATGTGTAACGACATGAATGATGTGAGAATGATGTGAAGATGATGTGGGGCAGTGATAGCTCAGTGGTTAAGATGTTGAATTCATGACATCATCTTAATCACTGAGCTACCACTGCCCCACATCATCTTCACAGCATGTGATGAACATATGCTGAGTTCACATGTTCACATATGATGAACACTGCCAACCTGCCACTGCTGGGCCCTTGAGCGAGGCCCTTAACCCTCACCTTCTCAGTTGTATAAATGAGATAAATATAAGTCACTCTGGATAAGGGTGTCTGCCAAATGTAATGAAAATGAAAATGAATAAGTAAATTATGTGTCAAAATCATATGAAATAAATAGAAAATAAGCTAATCGTGCTTTTGAAAAGAAAAAAAGAAAAAAAACCCTGAATCATCTGTAAGAATCACATCTAAACATATATGAATAATGCATAAAATTGTTATTGTTCTTTTGGCTGCTCCCGTTAAGGGTCGCCACTGCAGATCATTTGTCTGCATATTTGGTTTGCACAGGTTTTACGCCGGATGCCCTTCCTGAAGCAACCCTCCCATTTTATCCAGTTTTGGGACTGGCACTGAGTACACCCAGTGGCTGGGTCGGTTCCCTACCTGGGAATCGAACCAGGGCCACGGAAGTAAGAGCGTGGGATCCTTAGCCCCTGGACCAACAGGGGACCGAATAATGTATCAAAATTAATATATGAAGTTGAACAAATCATGTGTAAAAATCCATATGCAAATAAATGAATCATGTGTAACAATCATGTGAAAATAAATTAATTGTGTGAGAACATGAAAATCATCCATCCATCTATCCATCCATCTTCTACCGCTTACTCCTTTTCAGGGTCACAGGGAACCTGGAGCCTATCCCAGGCAGCATCGGGCACAAGGCGGGGTACACCCTGGACAGGGTGCCAGTCCACCGCAGGGCACAATCACATACACACTCACACACCCATTAATACACTACGGACACTTTAGACATGCCAATCAGCCTACCATGCATGTCTTTGGACTGGGGGAGGAAACCAGAGTACAGAAAATGAATATGTGAATTTTAATAATCACGTGTGAAAATAAAAACACGTGAACATAAAAACCCATGCACAAGAATGTGAAGTGCCTAAATACCAAACATGTAAAATTCACATGTGGAGATCATGTGATTTTGATGTAAGGACTTTTAAAACTGGTGCGAATGTATTCATTCAAGTGTCTCTGGTTCGTAGTTAACCTATATGTTGTATTCCAGAACAAACCTAGGGGCAATTTAGCATCGCCAGTGTTTTTGAGAGGTTGGAGGAAACCAGAGAATCCGTAGGAAACTCATGTGAACCCAGGGAGAACATGTGAAACGCCACACAGACTGGAACCTGAGCTCAGGAATGAGTATTCTCAATGAATCAATATTAAAAACGTCATTTTCTACATTTGTTATTTTTGTGTTAGAAATACAGAATAAGTATGAGAGGGAGTAGACCAAAGCACTGAGAAAAAATATGTTCAGATTTAATTAATACACTATTGTATATGTTTTAATATATTTCTGTGCACCATGCGGTGGTATTGTTTTCATGAACCATGGTCCTGAAGAAACACCATTTCATTCCAATGTGTGCAAGTTATATAGAGGAATGGCAGTAAAAACTAATTTGACACTCCAGGTGCCATGAGTAATCAGATTGAACAACACATTTTACCCCCATTCAAATTGGTACTTAATGTTGTCCACTTGGAGTCTGATCACTAGACCTGTGGTTCTGCAGTATGTAGCAACAAATCTTTTGTTCAGAAATAAAGCTAATGAAAAGCAATCAGTTGAATTTTAGATGCCAACACACTGCACATTCATTTGAGCAAAACTTAGCAGAAGAGGAAATACAAGTCAGTTCAAGAACATGCTCATTTCAAATACGAGACACAAAGGACATTCCACTATGCTTCTGATTCATATTCAGATTCTGATTCTGTTTTGATTCTTTTTTATACTCATTATGATTCTGGTTCTGGTTTGATTCAGAATCAAATTCTAATTCTAATTATGATTCTGATTCTTCATTATTATTATTATTATTATTATTATTATTATTATTATTATTATTATTATTATTATTATTATTATTATTATTATTATTATCATCATCATCATCATCATCATCATTATTATTATTATTGTTATTATTATTATTCATTCTGATTCTGGTTTTATTTCTTTTTAATTCTCATTATGATCCTGGTTCTGGTTTGATTCAGATTCAAATTCTAATTATGATTCTGATTCTTTTTCAATTTTAATTCTGGTCTCATTATGATCCTGGTTCTGATCCAGTGTACGTTGCGTTCCCTCGTTATTGGCATCAAAATTGAAAAACAAAATACAAATAAAGACGCGTTCATTAATTTTTCGTTTTAATATTGACAATTAAATGACTAATTAACTATGTTTAAAACCCATTTTTGCTCAGAAATGCTAAATATTTTAAATATGCCTCTTTTAGAGTTTGTTGCCGTCTTATATTTTTGAGTTGGAGTTATTTCGTTTTGTGGCATGCTCACATTTAACATGAAAAATGTGCAGAAAAGTGGCTTCGTCAAACATGTTGCATCGCTCTGAGAAGTTCATTACGTGCTTTTCAAAGGCAGTAAGAGGGTTACAGTAAAGTCTAGTTCACAATACATGATTTTAAGCCCAATTTGCAAGTTGCAGAGTTTGCTGGCAAAAACCCTTCGATCGAAGGTAAATCAGTGAGCGATCGGCGCTCTCCAATCAGCAGTCGATCGTTATGTGTGAACTACTCAACAGCACATCAAAGAGTCTCGCCAATACATCAAAGAGGCATCACCGACACCAGACAAATATTTGGCATACTAAATATCTGGAACTGTCGGGCGACTCCACAACCTGTGGTGTGAAAAGTGTCATCACTGTCAGTGGTTGCAATGACGAGCTACAGCCAATGAGAGAGCAAGGCATGGGGTGAGGTCACCGTGAGGTCAGGAAACCCACGAAACCTATGGCGGAAGCATAAAGGGGAGAAGCTGTATAAACATTTTTTATCACCTCCAACTCTCTCTGTAGCATGCACAATCCCTGCTGTCCGCGTGTGCTAATCCATTCTTTCCCCCACTTTCCTTGTCTTTTCATTTTTGGGGTTTCTTCAGCACAAGTCATCGCGCAAACAGCTCGCACCGCTTGTTTATGTCCCACGTCCATCTTCAAATAAACAACTCCTGTTTCGCACGTGGTTTTCGCATCGCATAGCCGTGTCACTTCTTGTGGGTGTTTTCCTGACAAAACGTAGTTTGGACACCAGATAGAGCCGTCGGGTGACAGAATCGTTGTCAGATCGTGTAGTGTGTGACCTCCTTTCGCCGAACGATCACGTAGTGTGAACACTAGAACGAGTTCACGACTCCCGATTTCAACACAGCAAGTTG
>NC_030418.2:31242921-31257921 GCF_001660625.3 Ictalurus punctatus | reverse complement strand
TTCCTCGCCTCAAAACCCTCTACCTCCATGTGAATTCAAACAGACCCAGGGAGCTGGGCAGGGTGGAGGGGTGAGGAAGGGGTGCACCGATTCACTTGTCTGTGAAAATGACCCAGCTAATAAGCCAACGGTTGGGTCACACAAAAACTACCTCTAAACTGGCTAGAGACTGAGAAAATAACCCAATTAAATGACCCAAAAAGCTCAAATATGGTAGAAAAAAACCCCCAACATTTTTTTAGAGTGTATAAGCAACCTCTACTAAAACATAGTTTTTATTTATGTGTTATTATTCATCCTGCATCTATGAGAACGCGCAAACATCATGAAAGAAGGAAGGAAATCAAGTAAAGCTCGTGTATTGTGTGACAACATCGAGGGCGAAAAAAACCAACAAAGATCCATTTGTGATCCGAAAGAGTCGACTCTTAAAGAATGATCCGACTGATTCGACTCACTGAATGAATCAAAAAGACATCTCGCGATATTTGCAAGGTGGTTGTATAGTTTAGGATAAGAAGTCTCGCGATATTTGTAACGGGCCTCACTTTTGCGGGAAACGGAGGCAAAAAAAAGAACGAAAGAAAAAGCCGGTGGGAAGTCATTAACGAAGCGCGTGGCTTTGTTGTTCTCATCGTTGTCTATTATAATAAATCCGGGTTGAGTGAAATAACCGAATCGGCTCTTTCGGGAGTATAAACTTGTGATTTAATTTGTTTTGTGTTTAAAGAAAAAATAAAAAATAAATAAACAATAGAGAATGTCTGAGACGGAGGGAAGCGTGGACAAACAGCGGGAAGAGGCTGAAGTTGAGCAACCCGCGACAACACAGGTGAAATAAACAAGACCTCAAACAAACATGGCGATAAACTGGGGTTTTGTTACACACTTATTTACCTCTAACTGAGAAATAACTCTGTGTAACACAGCTGTAGACTTCTGTGAACCTAACCGTGTGTACTAACTTTTGGCGAAATGAATCAGCTAGCGGCTTAGCATGTTAGCGCTCTACATCTGCCGTGTATTGTTCCTTAGCTTAGCTTAGCTTAGCTTTGTGATGAGTTTAGCTAATGACACACTCTTCGCAGTGTTTATTTCATTTATTCCTCGGATTATATGTCGACAGTGTAACTTATTTTCTAGCTTAACATTTTTGGTTCTAGTGTGTTATAAAAAAAAAAAAGGAAGAGGAAAAAAAACCCAACAGGAAATAAATAATACTACTTCCGGTACATGTAGTCACGTCAATTCGTCAAATTATTTTCCTCCGTAGTAACAGCTTTATTAATTATTTAATTATTATTATTATTATTATTATTTTATCATGACCCCTATCTCGGAGGAGAAATGAACAAACCCTGATGAACATCTGTTGATATGAGCACTGATGTTAATGCTAATGCTAGCAAGCTAGCAAAGCAGAATCAATGGAGCTCCAAGTTTGTGTTCAGATTATCATCCTGACAGAACACACACACACACACACCACTGACTGAGGGACATATTTATACCGGTCATATCGCGATATTTATCTGAAAAATATCACCACTGCTGAAAGAGTCCCCATTAGAAACAATCACAGAAATTCTAATTCTAATTCCACTACAGATACCTGACATGCTGGGATATGCGAAGAAAAGAATTTCACTGTACATATGTATATGTGATCAATAAAGACTCATTATCATTATCAAACCATCAGCTGTTAACCATTAAAACCGTTACCAAATGGTTTCCATTACATAGTAGGATGTATTCAAGACGGAGGTGTTTGATGGAATCCACTAGACATAACGTGCCACCAACAGAAAGCAACAAATTACCAGTACAGACCCAATTATTCGGAGGCTCTTCTTTCTATAGTACATTTTGAGTAACCTCTCCAAATCTATCTTTAAGGATGCGGCTTTAGGTGCTGAAGAAGCGGGGCAGGATGGAGGCGAGCCGTCGTCCTCTCCTCCGGCTGAAAAGGCGAAGGCGGAGCCGGTGGCGTGTTATGAAGAGAAAGTGGTAATTAATTGGTTTGCTTTGGGTTTACGTTATTAACTGGGAATTCAGATGGAAGGGGGGAAAAAAACAAAACTCTGTGCTCTAAATTCATTAGAAAACAGACCGGACCAACAGATTCGAGTACCTGCTGAAGCAGACGGAGGTGTTTGCTCACTTTATTCAGCCTGCTGCGCAGAAGACCCCTACGTCTCCGCTGAAGATGAAGCCCGGCCGCCCTCGGATTAAAAAGGACGAGAAACAGAACCTCCTGTCTGCTGGGGAGTAAGTGCTTCTCCTGCTTCTCTCTGTGGTTTCTCATGATTATTATTCTGTAACACAAGTTACTTTAGAAGACAATCTTATAAGCCATCTGAAGAAAAAAAAAAATATATAGAAACCACTTATGAAAAATTTCGGAAGACATTTTGCTCAAAAGTGTTCATTTCCCCTTATGTGTCGGACTACATGAATATCACCGTCTCAATACTTTTTTTCTGTTCTTAGTGTGCGAGGACAGTGTCGATTGGGTAGCATTCACTATCGTGACGTGTTGTTTCGCTATTCTCTCATTTTCACCGTGACCGATGAGCGTAGAGGTTGTACCGCATGACCCGAAGCGTGACGACTCGGCGAGTCTTCAGAAGAGAAACGTGTGTGAAGTTTAGCACGGATTGTTGCCGGAAGTAATATTACGTTTCCCATTACTAAAACGGATAATAATAATGAATTTTATTTATTTAAAGTGCCTTCCAAATCACTCAAGGTCACCATGCATCAAGAACAGGAAGTAGCAATAGCGACAATGGCAAAGTAGTAAATAACAATGTCAATAAATTTCAGAATTTGATAGGGAGCCAATGAAGCTGTTGAAGTTATGGGGGTAATATGTTGTATAGATGGAATCCGAGTTACGATACGAGCAGCAGAATGTCCTCTGAGGAAAAAGTGTCACGTGAGCACAGACGTCTGAGGTAAAGTCTTCAATTCAATTCTGCATTCGACTGAAACTCAGAATTTCCAACTATGACGAACCATAAACACCCTCTCAACTTGAAATTCTCAATCTTCTCGACGGTATCTACAATAAATACACCCTCTCTTCTGTTTAAAAGGTTTTTAGTCGCTTTCTATCAATCAGCAGGGATACGTTAGTTGGTTAAAGCAATTAGACTGACCGTTTATTACATCCTCAATTAATACGTATTTACTTCACATCCCATACTCAAGCAGAATTCTGAATCCTCTGGCGTTTCTAAAGGAGCTTGTGTATTAAACCAGATAAAAGAGAATTACACTAGTCAACGCGAGAGGAACAAGCATAGCAGTGCTACGCGGGGTGGGAAAAGGACGCATGCGAGCAATAATTAGGAAGATGAAAATAGCAAGACCTGGTTATGCTGTTGATGTGTGCTTCAAATGAAAGAGTGCTGTCGAAAATGACCCCCAAATTCCTAAGCTGACAGGAAGGAAAATGGAGGAACCGTCAATGGATAATGAGAAACTGCAGGACGTAGAAAGACCTATAAAGAGTACATGAGTCTTCCTGTCATTAAGGTTAAGAAAGTTGGCAGAAAGCCAGCGTATTATTTCGTGAAAGCAGAAATAACAAATAATGTATTAAATGAACAAGCGGGTCATGGCTTCGTGTGTGATTCTGAAGGAACAACGACAAAACCGAACTGACTCCAAAATGTACAGACGTGTGTGTGTGTGTGCGCAATGCGAATGTTTATGACGTACAATCGCAGTCTAATCAACCAATAAAGGCTCGTTAAATGCACAATCGTGAACGTGTGGTTATTTTGAACAACCACAATTATTTAAATTAAATTATTTTGTTTATTTTTTAGTTATCGGTATAACTTTTAAATCATTAAAAAAATAAGCGTCATTAAACCGACACCTTTAGATCAGTACATTTAGGCCGTACGCTTGTATCCTGTCCAGATTAAATCAAACCGAAAGATGTCTTTGGGAGGGATTTGTATCTTTCTCTTTTGATCATCATCCTCTGGTTTGCTGCTTTAAACCTCTGACGTATTGAAGCAGGGCAGGTGCAGATGGTCCTGCTTCAGTCTTTTTGATTGATCAGGTGTAGACCTTAATGCTTTTCATCTTGGTTTACTCACACCGACCGCCACTTTGAATTTTCACAGTAACCGTCACCGCCGTACCGAGCAGGAGGAGGACGAGGAGCTGCTCAGTGAGAGCAGTAAGGCCGCCAACGTGTGCACGCGCTTTGACGAGTCTCCATCCTGTAAGTTAATGGTCACAGGACCTAACTTGTTTCGGAGAACTTTCACAACGTTATATGTAACTATAAATGGATAGTACGACATGTCCTTAATGGATGAGTGTTTAAAAATGTAATCAGTTTACTATAAGAGGAATAAAACGTTTTAGGAGGTGAGGTGATGTCCCGTACTTTCTAAGTTAACTTAACGTGATCTACGCTACCGGTCAAAAGTTTGTGGACACGCGACTGAAATGTTTCTCATGATGTTAAAAAGCTTTTGATCTGAAGGTGTGTGATTGAACGTGTGAAATCGGTGTCGGAGACAAAAATATAATCGTGCCGACGTATTCATTTCTTTCATTAGAAAACGAACATTTTATTTACAAAAAAATATATTTTTAAACGGACGACTCGGGGCGATATATTTCCGAAAAGCAGCCGATAAGAGTCCGGTGTCGGTGTGAACTCCTTTAATACTGTTTAAAAAGCATCTCAGGGAAATTCCTCAAGAAATCCGGTGAGAAAATGCCAAGAATACATTTCTGGAAATTCTAGACAAAAAGCGTGTCTACTTTGAAGATGCTAAAATATTAAATTATTTTGGTTTATTTCGGGTTTTTTATCACAAAATAATTCCCATAGTTCCTTTTGTGTTACTCCAGAGTTTTGATGACTTTATTATTATTCTAATAAACGTGAACGTAGCGTAAGATTCTTAAGTTCCTTTGTGGTGAGTCGAGAACTTTCTGATCTCTAACATGACTGGTTTTCGTACAGATGTGAAAACGGGCAAACTCCGAGATTATCAGGTCCGTGGACTGAACTGGCTGATCTCACTGTACGAGAATGGAATCAACGGCATCCTGGCTGACGAGATGGTAAGACCTCGGACCCACCTCGCTTTAAAACCCCCTGCGCACTCTTGTCTTTCCATTGAACGTAAAACATTTCTAGGTTCTGTAAACGAGCACAAAAACCTCTCTCTTCTCTCCTGTTTTCTCCTCAGGGTCTCGGAAAGACTCTGCAGACCATTTCTCTCCTCGGCTACATGAAACACTACAGGAACATCCCCGGGCCTCACATGGTTCTGGTTCCCAAGTCCACGCTGTATAACTGGATGAACGAGTTTAATCGCTGGGTCCCCTCGCTCCGAGCTGTCTGCCTCATAGGAGACCGGGAAGAGAGGGTGAGCGGACAGAGTCACGTGGCAGGAATCTGACTCCATGGATATGTGTTTACACACAACACTGACTGCTGTATGTTTGTTGTGCTTGTCCTAATCACGCCTTTCTGCTCGCAGACCGCGTTCATCCGTGACACTCTGTTGCCGGGAGAGTGGGACGTGTGTGTCACTTCCTATGAAATGCTCATCATCGAAAGGGCTGTGTTTAAGAAGTTTAACTGGAGATACCTGGTGATCGACGAGGCCCATCGTATCAAGAACGAGAAATCGAAGGTCCGTGTCAACTATTTATCATTTATAGCGTACAAAGCGTGTTACTTTCTATTGTGAATTTTATTCTAAATTATCTGTCGGTCTATCAGCTGTCAGAAATTGTGCGAGAGTTCAAGACCACCAACCGGTTGCTGCTCACAGGGACCCCGCTTCAGAACAACCTGCACGAGCTGTGGGCTCTGCTCAACTTCCTCCTGCCTGATGTCTTCAACTCGTCCGAGGTAGCCCTCCTCACCAACTTTCGCAGAATGAGAAAGTTACTCAGCAAAATACTGTTCCCCCACTAAAGCGACTAGAACGCATCCATATTTCCAGACTAGTCACGCTCCGATGTATCGGCCGGTCATCGCGTCCTACGATTCGATCGGTAGTCTCTAAAACACGTGACGACGTTAAACTTTAGCGCTGCAGACATGTCATCACCAGTGTGGAATTCTCTCGAGGTTTCGTGAAACAGTGAAAAATTCGCCGCTTGCCGTGTATTTTTATTAAGGCGTATTCAGATGTTCATTGTAAAACGTGTATATATTTGTTGAGCTTATTTATTTGATTCTCAATTAAAACCACAATCTATAACATTGCTGTAAATAATATAACCAAGGCAATGTCTCTGGTATTACTGACGGCCAACAGAAAGCTTACATATCACTAATATAAAGCTTGAATGATCGGGATCGGTATCGGCTGCAAAAATCCTGATCGGACCGTCACTGTTTCAGACGTTTCAGTGTGAAACCAAAGTATACACACTCAAACTCGTAGAAGAAGCAGACTTTATTAGTATTACACATATACAGTATTAGAGTACAGTGAAATTCTTTAATTTCCATATCAGAGCGCTGGGTCCACCATGATACCGCGACGCTGGAGCAAAGAGGGATAAGGGCCTTGCTCAAGGGCCCAACGGTGACAGCTTGGAGGTGCTGGGGCTTGAACCCCTGACCTTCTCATCAGTAACCCAGAGCCTTTAATCGTTGAGCCACTACTGACCAAACTCTCTCTCTCTTTTGCTGCAATGCTCATGTGGTCACACATACAGCACGTTTTAAGAGTTGTGATGTTGATGTAGGAAAATAATCAACGACAGGTTGGTGTAATGTGGCCCGACTCAAAGCGGCATCATGTTCACAACGCTGAAGCTGACCATTTTATCGTCGCGATACAATAAGTGGTTTTCATTCCTTTTATACCACAGCAGTTTACCAAATATTACAGTTTGTAATTTCTGAATCATAGACATGTCCTAAGTCAATTCGTGTCTTTTTCCCTTACCGGCCTCCCTGTTTTTTTCTCTCCGCTGAAGGTAACGCAGCCAAAAGACTAGAAAAAAATACCGCTTTCATATTACCATTAAACCAGAACTTGCAAAATTACCCAGTCCTAAAGACTTATTGAACATTAGAGTGCTGTGACTGGAGACTCCTTCCACAAGTACATATTAATGTAGTTAACAGTGCTCGAAGCTGAACATAAGGTCGGGTTCAAGAGTGACTCGCTCTCACGTGTGTATGTAAGCGCACTTATTGCAGCCTTATTATTATTATTATTATTATTATTATTATTTGAAGGCATCTGCACTTTTGGACAGAAGCTCAGCTAGTTTAAATGGTTGCGAATTCTATTTTGAGATTTCTATTTAAGTTTTGTTTCCTGTTTATACCCCTGCAGGACTTTGATTCCTGGTTTGACACGAATAACTGTCTTGGAGACCAGAAACTGGTTGAGCGTTTACACACTGTGAGTATATCTTAATTTTTTTTTTTCTCCAGAATTTGTGATGAAGCATGCACAAGGGTGTATTTTAATGGAAACGCCACTAAACCTGATTTTTCTAACTTAAAAATCTTTTAACCGTGTAGGTATTACGTCCTTTTCTACTGAGGCGTATCAAAGCTGACGTGGAGAAATCTCTGCTTCCTAAGAAAGAAGTCAAGATGTATGTCGGGCTCAGCAAGATGCAGAGAGAATGGTATGCTGGCATCATTTCAGGGAAAAAAAAACGGCAAATAAACATCCAGACATCCGGAAGCCAACATTGTTTTACTCTGAATCGATCCTTCATCTTTCCTGACAGGTATACTAAAATCCTGATGAAGGACATCGATATCCTGAACTCGGCAGGGAAGATGGATAAGATGCGTCTGCTGAATGTGTTGATGCAGCTCAGGAAGTGCTGCAATCACCCGTACCTGTTTGATGGCGCGGAGCCTGGCCCACCTTACACCACTGACCTCCATCTTGTCGTCAACAGCGGCAAGATGGCCGTACTCGATAAGCTGCTGCCCAAGCTGAAGGAACAAGGTGAGCTGGTACATGTGCATAAAGACTCATAGTTAACAAAACTATGAGTCTGATGCCCTCGGTCTAATCTAATCTAATCTAATCTCTCTTTCTGATTTAAAGGTTCTCGTGTGTTGATCTTCAGCCAGATGACCAGGATGCTGGACATTCTGGAAGACTACTGTATGTGGCGTAACTACGGTTACTGCCGCCTGGACGGACAAACGCCTCACGAGGAGAGACAGGTACACCCACCGTTATTTCACTCGCCTCTAGGTATGCCGGAAATCTTACCGTCGCTGCAGGAAATCAAAGTGGTTCATTTCAACGAACACCCGGCTGCTTAAACGTTTAAGTCTGGCTTTCGGAAACGAGCTTACCCGAGGTAAAGATGCCGTGTTAGCACTCTAACGAAGGATTTTGTGTACTCTTGTTTTCCCTTAATCTCCTCAGATCTCCATCAATGTCTTTAACGAGCCCAACAGTCCCAAGTTTCTCTTTATGCTGAGCACTAGGGCCGGTGGGCTGGGGATTAACCTGGCTACAGCGGACGTGGTCATTATTTATGACTCTGACTGGAATCCTCAAGTGGACCTGCAGGCCATGGTCAGTGTATCATTAAAAACGGTTCCTTACCAGCTTTCAGGTTAACGCAGGACTTTTTGGAGCAACTTCGAGTTTATTTAAATGGAGCAAAATTGTGTAACTATTTATTTTTCTCCGTCATACAGGACCGCGCTCACAGAATCGGACAGAAGAAGCAAGTACGCGTGTTCCGTTTCATTACAGAGAACACCGTCGAGGAGAGGATCGTGGAACGTGCCGAAATGAAACTACGTCTGGACTCCATCGTCATCCAGCAAGGTGAGGACCGGAGAGGACGAGCGCATCAAAAATCAAAAACCAGAGCACTTTCTTTCTTTAAACGCTGTTCTGCTGCGACTTTCAGGTAGATTGGTCGATCCTAACATGAACAAGCTGGGCAAAGATGAGATGCTGTCTATCATTCGGCACGGCGCCACTCACGTCTTCGCTTCCAAGGAGAGCGAAATTACAGACGAAGACATCGATGTCATCCTGGAGAGAGGCGAAAAGAAGGTACAGAACGAATGCACACGCACGACAGAATCTACTGCACCTGACATTTTGGTTGGAGTGCGTAAAATAACAAAAAATGGTTAAGATATGGGGGTTTCCTGCCTTTTAATTGAAATTGTGTTCCTTAAACTTTCAGACCATGGAGATGAAGGAGAAGATGTCCACGCTTGGTGAAGGCTCTCTGCGGAATTTCACCATGGACACTGAAAACAGCGTGTACAACTTCGAAGGCGAGGATTACCGAGAGAAGAAAAAGGTAAGCGTAGACTGAATTGACCTCCTCAGATGATCTATGAATATGATGTAAAAGTGCTATGAACTGCAATATGAAGTATTGCTGATAGCGAGGCTTTATTTCCTTCCGCAACATCATCAGACTAAATAACTAGAGCTAAAGAACAACATTTCTTAGTTTTAACAAAGTAGAAATCTTATTTGAAACCTAATATATTTTACAAGTATTTAATTTTTTAGCTTTCTTATACATCACTGGTCAAAAGTTTGTGGACGCTCGACTGAAACGTTTCTCATGATCTTAATAACCTTTTGATCTGAAGGTGTGTGTGATTTAAATGTGTGAAGACAAAAATATAATCGTGCCGACGTATTCATTTCTTTCATTAGAAAACGAACGTTTTATTTACATAAAAATCTTTTTTTAAACGAACGACTCGGAGCGAAATATTTCCGAAAAGCAGCCGATACGAGTCCAGCGTAGGTGGGAACTCCTTTAATACTGTTTAAAAAGCATCTCGGGGGGGAAATTCCTCAAGAAATCGGGTGAGAAAACGCCAAGAATACATTTCTGGAAATTCTAGACAAAAATGGCATCTACTTTGAAGATCCTAAAATACTAAATTATTTTGATTTATTTCGGATTTATTATCACAACATAATTCCCACAGTTCCATTTGTGTTACTCCAGAGTTTTGATGACTTTATTATTATTATTATTATTATTATTATTATTATTATTATTATTATTATAAAACGTGGGAAAATTAAAATAAAGAATGAGTGTGTCTAAACTTTTAGTATAAATAAGATTTATTGTTTTTTGTTTGTTTCTCAGGTCATCACCAACTGGATCGAACCACCAAAAAGAGAGCGTAAAGCCAACTACGCTGTCGATGCTTACTTCAGAGAGGCCCTGCGTGTTAGTGAGCCTAAAGCGCCAAAGGTATTTCTGTCCCAGCTTTGCTCAATTAACCACGATGAAGCATAAAAAAAAATGAGCACAAAAACACTTTTAATAGTCTGTGCCTAGGGAACAAGTCTAAAATATTCCTGCTTTCTCTTTTCTCTTTCAGGCTCCTCGGCCTCCCAAACAGCCCAACGTTCAAGACTTCCAGTTCTTCCCTCCTCGGCTTTTCGAGCTGCTCGAGAAAGAGATCTTGTACTACAGGAAAACTATTGGCTACAAGGTACGTGTGTTTACTCTTTTTTTTTTTTGGCAGCGATCCTCAGAATTGCCGTATTAGCAAGGTTGGAAACTTTATCTCTCGCTACCAGGTGCCGAGGAATCCTGAGCTGCCCAATGCTGCTCAGGTGCAGAAGGAGGAGCAGGCAAAGATCGATGAAGCAGAACCTCTGAATGAAGAAGAGCTGGAGGAGAAGGAGAACCTCCTGTCGCAGGTAACCTCCTGCACCTGCTTAGTGTTATCAGACCAGTTTAATATTTTTTTCAGAACATATGATGAACCAACATTTTCCTTCTGGAAAACTTCACATTTATCAGGCACCGGTATTTGTATACAGAATGTACTATTCGGGATACTCTGTGTCCATATGAGGTCAGTAAGAAAAAATAAACTTTTTTCGGTGATAAGGACTATGACGGTTTACTTTGTTTTGCTCATTTAGACAGGCGCAGACAGTCAGATATGAAACTTATGCGATAAAACACACACTAATGGAGAAAAGTTTGTAGACGCTCGACTGAAATGTTTCTCATGTGTTGTAGACAAAAATATAATCGTGCCAACATATTAATTAACAATTAGAAATATTGTCTGTGAGACTTATAATGGCAATCTGGTTACAAACAATATTTACATAACTACAATCATGGGGAAAAGAAAGAAAGTAAGTTCAGTTCTGCCGTGGCAGGATCGTAAACGAACGCCTTGAAACTGCAATAACACTGAAGCAATGTTGTAAAGAAGAGCGGGCCAGAATTTCTCCATAACGAAGTGAGACTGATAAACACCTACGGAAAAGCGTTTACTTCGCTATTGTCGCTAAAAGTGGTTCTACTATGTTACTGAATTATAGCGAGTACTTTTTAATTTTTTTCTTCCCTGCTTAGTTTTTGAATGTTGGGCTGCTTTTTTGCGGGGAAATGACTACAAGCATACGTTAAAATCTTTAGGTTTTTATTTCTGATCAACTGACGTTATTTGTTTATAGAAGTTGGTGAGGACTGCACAGTTCAATTGTGTTAAATGAAAAACTGAAGGAATAGAATTGAAGGAAGGTGTACTTTCTTTTTCCTGTGACCGTATATAAGAAGCAGTACGTGTGTATATAAAAATAAATAAATAACTAACTGAAAAAAGTCTCAGTAGTTGGTATAGACATTTGCTACTTGCTGTAAAGAATTTCTGCGCATCTTGGTTCTACTTCTTATTTGTATAGAGATATTTATTGGGAATAGACATACAAGTGCACTATAGAAATATCACCACATTCGCTTTTTTCTATCTTAACGATCAACAACAACAAAAATAAATAAATAAACCCCCGCACAAATTAATAAACACAGCCTATCAAAATAACACGACCCAGCCCCACCCGAACTACACACGGTCCATCTGTTACATCGTTCAGAATCGTGTGATAATACTAAAGGTAGAAAAACGACAATAAGTTATAGAAAGTAAATGCGGATATTGTAGTCTAGAAGTAATAGATAAATACGGATTTGAATGGTCAGCCATTAGGGTCCTAACAGTGGTAAGGTATTAAGAAAAGGAGCCCAGATACGGTCAAAGTTTGTAGGTTTTTGCCTTAGAGAGTACACTATTTTTCTCAGGAGTGCTGTAGGACACAAGGCTTCCGCGCTGGAGATTTCCTTTATAAAGTTGTAATACTTTTCATCTATCCATAGGGCTTCACCATTTGGAACAAGCGAGATTTCAATCAGTTCATAAAGGCTAATGAGAAATGGGGAAGAGACGATATTGAGAACATCGCCCGTGAAGTGGAAGGCAAAACACCTGAAGAAGTCATGGAATATTCTGGTAGAGTAATGCTCGTCTTGCACATTTTAAACAGTACCCCTTTATTTACGGTGTTGCTTAGTTGAGATCAATTGAAATGTGTGTGTGTGTGTAGCTGTGTTTTGGGAGCGCTGTAATGAGCTGCAGGATATTGAGAAGATCATGGCTCAGATTGAGAGAGGTGAAGCCAGGATTCAGAGGAGGATCAGCATCAAGAAAGCACTGGACTCAAAGGTAAGGGTCTGAGCTTACATGCTTTACTTTTACTACATTTTAGTCTTCGTTTTTTAGCTTTTGGTTCAAGGATTCTCGCTTTTTTTTGTTCCCCTCAAA
Source organism: Ictalurus punctatus (assembly GCF_001660625.3). Taxonomy (NCBI): domain Eukaryota; kingdom Metazoa; phylum Chordata; class Actinopteri; order Siluriformes; family Ictaluridae; genus Ictalurus; species Ictalurus punctatus. Next base: position 31,245,308 of record NC_030418.2, on the reverse strand, counting down.
TATTCTGTAACACTGATGTAAAAGAACTGATATTCTGATTAAATTGAATCCACAGTGTTCATGGCTATGTTGGAAATTGCACAATACTAAACACAACACACATTTACGGTGTAATTCTACCGGGCGTCTGAAAAGTCAGGATCCGATGGGAATATGTTGAGCTAAATACACCACCAGTCAAAAGTTTGTGGACACTCAACTGAAATGTTTCTCATGGTCCTAATAAAAAGCTTTTGATCTGAAGGTGCGTGATTAAACGTGTGAAATCGGTGTCGTAGACAAAAATATAATCGTGTCGACGTATTCATTTCTTTCATTAGAAAACTAACATTTTATTTACAAATGAATATATTTTTAAACGGACGACTCGGAGCGAAATATTTCCGAAAAGCAGCCGATAAGAGTCCAGCGTCGGTGGGAACTCCTTTAATGCTGTTTAAAAAGCATCTCGGGAAATTCCTCAAGAAATCCGTCGAGAAAACGCCGAGAATACATTTCTGGAAATTCTAGAGAAAAAGGCCGTCGACTTTGAAGATGCTAAATTATTAAATTACTTTGATTTATATTAAGATTTTTTTTATCACAGCATAATTCCCATAGTTCCATTTGTGTTATTCCAGATGTTTTGATGACTTTATTATTATTCTGAAATGGGGGGGGGGATAAAGAATGTGTATGTCTAAACTTTTGAGCGGTAGTGTACGTCGATCTGAAAATGTTGAGAAAAATCTGCAAAAACATGACGCAGCGGTGGAGAAAATGCGTAGAGCGTTAGGGGGACTATGTAGAACACGCTGACCGTCCATAACATTAAAACCACACACAAATGACGTGAATAACATTTGATGATCCCGTTACAATGGCAGCTGTAAAGGGGTGGGATATACTTATTAGGCAGCAAGTGAACAGTCAGTTCTCGAAGTTGACATGTTGGAAGCAGGAAAAATGGGCAAGCGTCTGTGGGATGTGTTGTCCAAACGATCCGATCCACGGAGGCTCCACCTCGCAACTTACAGGACTTAATGGATCTGCTGCTAACGTTTTGGTGCGAGAAACCACAGCACACCTTCAGAGGTCTCGTGGAGTCCTCGCCTCGATGGATCAGAGTTGTTTTGGCGTCACAAGGCGATCTTACACGATATTAGCCAGGTGGTTTTAATGTTATGGCTGATTGTTGGATGTAGTTTTACTCTCATTGGCTTCCGAGACCCTGGATATATAATCAAAACATTATGATCTCCATTGACCAAGAATCGAGATTAAAATTGATGCTTATACATATGCACTCTGTGACCATGTGCATTGTTTCTATTTGGGCTAAACCGTAACGTTCACATTTTAATAATGAGATATTTTATCATGAACAAAACGCTCAAGTCATGTCGTAATAGCAGTTGATAGAGTTGTCTTATTTGATCAAGCAAAGCTGCTTAGAAATTAATCACCAAGCCAGCACGGTTCCCATATCGTGATTCTGCATTTACGCCCGAATATGAACAACGTGATTTCCATGAATACCTTGTTCTATACAGAACACCTTCATTGTAAATGTCATGCATTTAAAGAGCCAATTTTTATATTTTGTGTATTTTTGTGGCCAGATCGGACGTTACAAGGCACCGTTCCACCAGCTGAGGATTTCTTACGGGACCAACAAGGGGAAGAACTACACCGAGGAGGAAGACCGATTCCTCATCTGCATGCTGCACAAGCTGGGTTTCGACAAGGAGAGCGTTTACGACGAGCTGCGCCAGTGTATTCGCAACTCGCCTCAGTTCCGCTTCGACTGGTTCCTGAAGTCTCGCACGGCTATGGTGAGTGACAACGATGATCACCACGTTCAAACCGAACAGTAACGCCGTATTTAAAATCGTCACGTCGCGTGTTTAAAATCGAGCCGTTGGGGTGTGTGTGTTTCCAGGAGCTACAGAGGAGATGTAACACACTGATCACTCTGATCGAGCGCGAGAACATGGAGCTGGAAGAACGAGAGAAGGCGGAGAAGAAGAAACGAGGACCTCGCAATTCTTCAGTGAGTTTCTTTTTTATTTATTTATTTATTTATTTACATTTTTTTGTTGTTGTTACGCACTTCTAGAAGCTTGTACTTTAGTGTGTATAGCTTTTATATAGGGCACTAAAACTCTACCGATGTGTGTGTTGATGTTTCAGGCACAGAAACGTAAGCAGGACGGGACCCCAGACGGCCGCGGTCGTAAAAAGAAGCTGAAGTTGTAAATCACACTTGAACCCCCCCCACTGACTGATGAGGCGCTTTAGTAGAGTATTTGTGTTACGGGTCCTACTTACGTACTGTATCATCTTGCCTCACAGTAGCTCGTCCTTTTGAAAAAGGCATAGTATTGTAAAATAGATCAATCTTTTAG